>NC_056732.1:1540791129-1540850097 GCF_019279795.1 Protopterus annectens
AAATTTCTAGGTGGGTGACATCACTTTCGTAAGACAATAGCTGGCATTAGCCAAGGTATGTGTTGCGGCCGTCTAAAAGCATGTTCATCTGCAGAGGCAGCTGGAAACACACACACACACACACACACAAGGGCCGGGAGTCGACCCTATGCCCATCTACATGAACTCACTACAGTATGAAGCATTTACAGAACGCGCTGCGAAGTTTACTGAGCACAGCTGTCAGAGGCATACTTCTAGGCGGGTGACATCACTCATAAGACAATAGCTGGCACAGCCAAGGTATGTGTTGGCGCCTAAAAGCATGTTCATCTGCAGAGGCAGCTGGAAACACACACACACACGGAAGGGCCGGTAGTCGAACCTACGCCTATCTACATGAACTCACTACAGTATGAAGCATTTACAGAACGCGCTACCGAGTTTACTGAGCACAGTGTTGTCAGAGGCCTACTTCTAGGCGGGTGACATCACTGTGAAGACAATAGCTGGCAATAGCCAAGGTATGTGTTGCGTCTAAAAGCATGCTCATCTGCAGAGGCAGCTGGAAACACACACACACGGAAGGGCCGAGTCGATCTACGCCTATCTACATGAACTCACTACAGTATGAAGCATTTACAGAATGCGCTACCCAGTTTACTGAGCACAGTGCTGTCAGAGGCATACTTCTAGGCGGGTGACATCACTCGTAAGACAATAGCTGGCAATAGCCAAGGTATGTGTTGGCGTCTAAAGCATGTTCATCTGCAGAGGCAGCTGGAAACACACACACACACATGGAAGGGCCGGGAGTCGAACCTACGCCTATCTACATTAAGTCACTACAGTATGAAGCATTTACAGAACGCGCTACCGAGTTTACTGAGCACAGCACTGTCAGAGGCATACTTCTAGGTGGGTGACATCACTCGTAAGACAATAGCTGGCAATAGCCAAGGTATGTGTTGCGAAGCGTCTAAAAGCATGTTCATCTGCAGAGGCAGCTGGAAACACACACAGACACACTGGCCGGGAGTCGAACCTATGCCTATCTACATGAACTCACTACAGTATGAAGCATTTACAGAACGCGCTACCGAGTTTACTGAGCACAGCGCTGTCAGAGGCATACTTCTAGGCGGGTGGCATCACTCGTAAGACAATAGCTGGCAATAGCCAAGGTATGTGTTGCGAAGCGTCTAAAAGCATGTTCATCTGCAGAGGCAGCTGGAAACACACACACACAGAAGGGCCGGGAGTCGAACCTACGCCTATCTACATGAACTCACTACAGTATGAAGCATTTACAGAACACGCTACTGAGTTTACTGAGCACAGCGCTGTCAGAGGCATACTTCTAGGCGGGTGACATCACTCGTAAGACAATAGCTGGCAATAGCCAAGGTATGTGTTGCTAAGCGACTAAAAGCATGTTCATCGGCAGAGGCAGCTGGAAACACACACGGAAGGGGCGGGAGTCGAACCTACACCTATCTACATGAACTCACTACAGTATGAAGCATTTACAGAATACGCTACCGAGTTTACTGAGCACTGCGCTGTCAGAGGCATACTTCTAGGCGGGTGACATCACTCGTAAGACAATAGCTGGCAATAGCCAGGGTATGTGTTGCGAAGCGTCTAAAAGCTAGTTCATCTGCAGAGGGAGCTGGAAACACACACACACACACGGGCCGAGAGTCGAACCTACGCCTACCTACATGAACTCACTACAGCATGAAGCATTTACAGAATGCGCTACCGGGATTACTGAGCACAGCACTGTCAGGAGGCATACCCCTAGGTGGGTGGTATCATCTGCAGAGACAATGCGTCCGATAGGGAATGAAGACAGAGTGCGCAGTCACGCAGCCTGTTACCATCCCAAGGTGGCCGTACAGTAACACGTTATTGCTGCAGTCGGGAATACCAAATAACTACTGATCAGTACATCACGACAGGGATACGGGATGCACCACATGACAGTTTACCCTATGAGAGGGCATCCGCGCAGGATGTAGGCAGCCAATGTGGCATGACAGCCACATATGTGTCACCTGGATGGTCACCATGGCTATGCAGGATGCCATTGGCCATGGCTACACGCCTAGTAGCAGACATCGGTGACGACTGTCGTGTACCCCGGCGGTGTACTGCCCATGCCTCCCACACCTAGCGGTTGCAAAGGGGAGACAGACATGCTCACGGGTATCAACGCAGTCGGGCGCGGTGTGCACTGTACTGTGTGTCTATCTACACAGCTGCTTACTGGGCATGCTCAGACACTTAGACTCGGCACAGAGCAGACATGCATACACATGGTGCGACGGCATGGGTGGCAGAATGTGGACCGTCGTGTGTCGAGCCACACAACAGCAACCGGGCATGCCACAGGACGTGGCGTTCGCGAAGGGATACAGGCATGCACCCAGGGTATTACTGCAGTCGGGCACGGTGTGCACTGTACTGTATGTCCATCTACACAACTGCTTACTGGGCATGCTCAGACACTTAGACTCGGCACAGAGCGGACATGCATACACATGGTGCGACAGCATGGGTGGCAGAATGTGGACCGTCGTGTGTGTCCAGCCACACAACAGCAACCCGGCCATGCCACAGACGTGGCCGTTGCAGCGGGGAATATCCAGGTGCAATTAACCATGGGTAGGACTGCCCTACAGTTTGTTGCATGCTACAGACCACCCTCCCAAACCCAGGATACATGCACAGCCGTCCTGAGGACACTGGTGAGTGTGCATGCTCTCACAACAGCACCGTATTGGGTGACATCAACCACCCATACATAGACCGGAAACATTACCCATGACACAACACCCTACGCCACAGGTCCCGGGTGTTCATACACGTGACTGCTGTGAAACAGCCATGGACCATACCCACTAGGGGGGGACGTATACCAGTTCTGCCCATCACACATGGGGAGGATATGCTCCACACAGGATGTACATCCCTCAATGGTGATATCAGACCATATAGTGGATCCACTGGTAATCCACATCCTGCACCCAACACCGGCATGGGAGACCTAAGTGACGACCTCCCCACAGCAAACCACACACATCATACGACCGGTGTGGTACCCTACAACTCCTCCATGCCAGTGGTGAACACAGGCCGCACTGCCAACTCCCTTACGAATGCCTTCTCTGAGCACCCCCAGGGATGTCTGCACCAAGCGATCATGATAACATCAGGACCTTGTCCACCAAAGGTAGGCACATGGTCTGGTGGACCCCAGCCACTGACAAACTGTACATCAACAGTTGGAGCTAATACATGACAGAGCAATATCACTACCAGGGAAGCCATCACCCATTCATACCGGCGTCAACATACGGCCACACATACAATCATCCAATGCCGCTTGTGGGAGTGGTACTGCAGAGGGCACATGAGACAACCATAGGGCCTTCCTTAACTGTGGTAAGGACATGGTTGGGAGCGCACAGTCATGGCCGGAAATGATCCAGAATGGTACAACGGTCACTGCACCCACAGACATTGTCAACAAACCAGCGGACATGTTCCATGCATACATCCACCCCCCCCAAGAGGGGACATATCCATCCCACCGGAGTCTAGCCTCCGAAACATCTCATATTCCCTGGAGTGATCTGATATCTGTTAGGCGGTGAACACAGCACCAATGGGCCCCGATGGTGTCCCTGGCTGTGTGCTACCCAACCTCATTGAGGCCCTCGACCCACACATAAGGCTGCTGTGTCATGTTAGCCTTACTACGGGCTAGGTCCCCGCTGGATGGCATACGGCAGCTGTGGCCCCACTATGCCAGGGTAGTGCTCTTATGGACTGTAGACATTCCCGCCCTATCAGCCTGACAAGCCTTGTCTGCAAAGCTGCGGGGAGGTCAATACAGGTGCCCATGAATACAGACAGTTATGTACAGCCAATACCGGAACATACCCACAACGACTTAGTCAAGGGCAGATCCTGCCTCCCAAACCTGCTCGCCCTGTCTGGAGCGGTCATCAAGGCCATTGATGGGGGTACGTCGGTTTGCACACACTACCATGACCTGGTGGGAGCGTTCAGAACACACTCCACGTGGTACTCATGGAAAGGCTCGCCAGCGTACATGTGGGGACATATGTCACACGATGGTTCTCAGAATGGTTGGAGGTCACACCACACAGGGTTTGTGTTCCTGGTGCCGTGTCAGACTCTAAGCTGGTCTCAAATGGAGGCCCACAGGGCTCAGTCCTGGGCTCCCTGCCGTTCGGCATTCGACCATCCAATGTGCATGCAAACATAGGGGGATTGTGGCAGACAAGGTATGCAGATGACTGCACACCGGCCACCATACCCAACACCCCATCTGACCCGGACATCCACCTAGGTCGTCATAGACATGGATAACTGGTGCCAGAGCCATGGCCTGCTGCTACATGCCACAGAAGGTGCAGACCTACCCAGTGGGAAGGACATGTTTGCCCCGACGTAACATGTACGTGGTAATCCATTCAACATGGTGGACGTGTTCATGGAAATGGGTACCACACCTGTCAGTAACCTCTGTCAACACACACTATGCCAATGTGGGTGGGAAGACATTCCACTGTGGCCACCTGGTCTGGAAGGAATCACATACACATCAGGGGTGTTCATTGTACCCCTGTACACATCACACACCAGAGCAATGATTGCGTACAATGGCACATCTGGGCTGTACCTAACCTGACACCTGCAGCACTCGGAAGGACCACAAATGTTCCGCGATGCGGGGATAAAGGTGCTGGGACATGTGTCACACGCTGCCCGACCAAAGGGACCCCGGCTGTATACCTTCCCAGCACGTCTGCTCTGTGGTGATCTGTGCCTGACATACACGGCCATGTCCAACCTGGGTGACATGGACATGTTCCACCTCCTAGGCTCTGGGCAAACACGGCCACAGAAGCGACTGTCAGACACCTCACCACAAAGATGACTAGGATGTGCTGGGGAAACAGGGTCAATGCCCAGAGACCCCCTACAAAATGGAGAGGATTGGCAGCCCATGTGAAGCAGAGGCCATGACTGCCTTTGTCCAGGGGTAATCATGATGTGTGGATGTGTGATCATAGGTATGCGCCAGGCATCATCTCTGTTTCAGTGCTGGACAGGGGACAGGAGACTGATGGATGTGGTAACCTCATCCTAAGGGGTGTTAGCAGCCACACACAGTCTTGCTAGGTTTACACATGCCGTAGGGCACATAGCCTGTTATGTACATGTGCGCCTATGTACCTATGTAGGGGTCCATGCCGGTTGCGGGTACCTGTGCTATGCTGATATTGCCAGATGTGCCTGTGGGTACCCCACGAATACATGTGGGGAACTGATAACAGTGCTCCCAGTAGGCACATGCAAGTACACCAAAATTGGCATACGGGTTAACTGAACCAACATGGTGCTACACATGTAACCACCACGCATACTGTGTACACAGAGCAATGACTGCTGCACCTGCACTACATGGTATGTCTGCTGCATGATGTCAGTGCACGACACACATCACATACGCACCTGTCACCTGCCATACACAACCACCACAACATACACATTGCGTACTATGCAGACACAGGTATCACATACACCTCTCACTATCTTGTCCACCCTGTGCTTCAGATTATGTTTGCATAACCGTGCACCGATGGTGTAGCTCACGGTTCTGCGGCAGAGACTTCATCATATGCACAGTGTGATATGTGTGACACAGGCATAGGCTGTACCAATGGATGACATCATGTGTGTGTGTAAGGGCCTGTGCATTTACTGGGCATGACTGTGCAGAATGCATGTGGATGTAGTGGAGCCCTACAGTTGTGTTTGCTGTGTGTGGGTATGTGTGTACACAGTTCAGTCATCTGTGATGCCTACACGGGGTATACTTGGCAGCCCCAGACTGTACAGTGCAGGTGGTATGGCTCACTGTGTCCGCCTGCGGCGACCTGACCTGTGCCTGCCTGGGGTCGCACGGGCACTACCGGGTGGAGGTATAGAGTGGCCACTCTCCGATGACACATGTCTGCTGGAAATGTGTCCACGCCGGGGCCGTCCAGGGCCATGTCCACGTGGCCTGCTGTGTCCTGGTGTGGTTGGTGTAGTAGCAGCTGCACTGCTGCTGCTACCAGCACTGTGTGGGTGGGCATGGGAGGTGGCACGCACACGTCGACCTGCACTTGGTGGTGTTACTGGGCCACGCCCACGTGCCCTATGCCTCACCCCTACCAGGTGTTCCAGCACGGACAGCTCACGCTCACGGATGCCCATGCCTCGGTCGAGGATCCCAGCCATCTCACCCAATCTCCTATCCAGAACATCGGCAAGATGCTGTTGGGCATTCGCCAATGACTGGATGTTCTCATTTAAGGAATGGATTGCGGACCTCTGCAGCCTCTGCCCTTCCTGGTTCTGCTGTTCGGCACGTGCCTGCGCCGCCATTACAGTCTGGAACATGCGTCTGGTTATACCAGCTGCTGCACCCTGTACGGCAGGTGTATGTCTAGCAGTGCTCCTCCTACGAGAAGCACCTGCCACATGCCTGTGTGGAACTCCACCAGTCATTACACTGGCATCATCGTGTGTACCCACACCTTCTGCAGCCACCACACATTCCTGCTCGGTGCCAACAGACGCTGACTGTCCGTCATCTATGGCCAACGGTGTTGGGGTATGTGTCGGCATCTGAACCGTGTGCGGGGATGAAGGGGACATAAGTGTGATGTTCTCCAATGGCACAGTGTCTGCCTGTGACGACCCTGCCTGTGCCTCATGCACATGGTCATCACCACTAGTATCTGTGGGGACACTAGCATCAGATGGACCACAGGAGGGGAATGCACCTGCAGCACCTGTCAATACAAAGACCTACCGTAAGTTACATTACACACATGCAGACACACACACAGACACACACACACACACACACACACACACACACACACACACACACACACACGCTGACACACACACACAGACACACACACATGCAGACACATCATGCATGTGATATTGCAGGTGGCATGCAGCATTCCCACACCACAGGCCAGTGAATGCAGCCCAGACATTAATAGTGGCAGTATGTATACTGCCCTGGAGTGCACACTACAACAGGCATTTGTCTTTTAGTGGGCATGCAGTACACACATTCATGGTAGTTTGCATGCATCACCGTGATACACCGTGTGGCCACGGGTGGGTTAACAGTACACATGGCTGCCATCACTATGTCATGTACACCGCAAACATGTGCGGTATCATGTGGACATGTGACGATGGTGTCCCACCACATGCACCACATCACAACGGATGTCACAGTGCAGTGTTATGTGTACAGTCTACAGATACAATGCATGTGTAACACGGATGTCTGTGCAGGTGCGGTTGGTGTGAGCTGTGTACATAGCTGTACAGTGGGGAGTACGGGCACTGTGCCACTGCATGGTAGCAGGACACAGGTATGTTTCTGTGCGATGCGTGACCTGGACGCATTACATTGCCATGTCTGAAAGTCAGTTCAGCTGCTCAGCAGCACGTATATGGTGGACATTGGTGGCACCTCTAGTGGCTGCAGACAGGCATTCCATTTCACTGGTGTACCACATCGGATGTCCAGGGGGTCCACTACAGTGATGAGCCCACTATGTGTGGACAGGGTGCAACAGTGACTACCCACTGTGGATGTACTGTGTGGCAACATGCCTGTAGGTATCACCCATGGCCTTGTTTGTCTGGGTCATCGACAATTGTGTGTGATGGACATCGTGCACACGGCCCTGTGGTGGCCCATGTGACATACAACCGTACTAGTCTGAGGTGTCACATTCCCTAAGGCTATGCAGACATTGTGGATGTCTGCTATGTCGTGCATAGGTCATGTCATGGTGTGACACTGTTGCAGACAGACATCCACGTACATGGGACATGTCATGTGCCATGTCACAATGTGTGCACCCAATGCAGGGGCATAGGTCACAGTGGTAACACCTGTGCTCTGGCCAGATCACAGCTCACTATGTGGTACTGTGTGCATACCGCAGAGGCATACCAATGCATACTACACATGCAGCCATTGTGGGACACCTACACCATTGTATGCATAGCTGACTGCACATATCACACCAATGGGTTATGTGGTGTCATGCCACTCTATACTAACGGTTGTATCTACTGTACATGGGTGGTGTGTGTGTCGGGTGGTGCAACCTGTATACCGTGACTGGGGCACACCCAGGAGTGCATGACATACCTGGACACATGGGGAATATCAATACACCATATCATGCCTTTTACTAGCAACAGACTTACCTGCGACAGACCCTTGTCTGTGCGACACGCCAGACGTACCTGTATAGGGATGACACAAAGGTATACACATTATCCATTACTATCGCCACGGTAAGCACTGTGCACGTCACATCATGCACCTGTGTGTTAGCATGTGCTATGCACATGTCTGCAAACACAACATAGCATACTGTAGTATGCATCTTGTGTGGCCATATACCTGACATGTGTTGCTATATTATGTGTTGTACTATGACACCCACTCCTACATCACTTATCATACAAACATGCAACACTGACTTACCAGGCAGCTCCACGCTCGTTGGTTGGGAGACACCCACCTCCACGATGGACGCGAGGGTTTCAGCGTGTTGTTCCATGGGTGTCCCCAGACTGGCCAGGAGCTCCTCCGTGGCTGTGAGTGGGGGCTGGGTTTGTGGACCACCACCTGTCCCACCTTGTTGTCTGGCGATTGCAGCGGCATGCTGTCTCGCATGCCGGATTAGGTCTGTGCAGTGCCTGCGGATCTGTTGATATGTGCGGTTGTGGCCACCCAGGGTGTTCACCCTCCTGCGCATATCCTGCCACATCTCCTCCCGTTGTTGTGCCTGTAGTGGCACATGGCTAAAGAAGATGTCGTAATTGTCATGTAGCAACGGTATTATGACCTTGTCTTCCTGTCGGCTAAAGGCAGGCAGCCGAGAACGTGGCATTATCTGTAAGACATAATGATGGTGACAGGTCACATTTACACTGCTGTGCTGGCATACTGCTGGAAATACATTGCTATTACATGTACAACATCTGCACAGTAATCTCTGCAAGGCATCATGGCAGTGACACAGCCGAGTTGTTGCCGTCACACCATTGAGCAGTGGGTGTCATATCATATCTGTGTGTCACCTCATCACACTGTACACGCACCATGTTGATATTAGCCTGCTGTGGACATGTGTACCTGGCTGCACCTGTGTCCATATCAGTTGGCACGGGTCCCCATGTGACAACAGTTCTACTGTTCACCTGGATGCTGTGTATATGTCACTAGACATCACGTAAGTGGCCATTATGAACGGCAGCGGTGGCACTGTACACATACACATGGACACCTGCACATGCATGTGTTGTGCCATGTACATCCACACAGCACTGTACGGGTGTTGGACAACTTGCCACGGCTCACCTGTGTTGCACATGTGATACACATGGGACAATGTGTAACCATGCCACATTAGCAGGAAAGGTCATGCATAGCATGTACACATGCACATTGTCCACAGCAACACACAGCACCTGTAACACCACAGGGTGCATCACTGCAACATTACTGCTGTGGATGGCTGATAGTGACAGTGCCTTTTGTCCATCGCACCATGTAGGACTGTGATAGCACATGCAGCCTTGCTGGGCAGGGCTGCATGGTATGGCAGGGTATGCCACATACATGGCACTGGGATGTGATCCACCTGGGGGGTGATGATATTGGCAGGGTGGCTGTCCATTCCATATGTCATTGCTATGTGTATATGGACATTACACATGTCGATCACCATGGTGTGGACACTGGCCTTATGCAAGGTAGGCTGCACGCTGCTTGGTGGGGGTGTGTCTGGTGCATGCAGGTATCACACATCCATGCATACACTGTAACCCTGACAGGTGCTATGTGCTGCGATATTGATTAACACAGTGCTGTATGTGGCCACACACTGCTATCCCGTGCACATGGATGGTTGCCTGTACTGACGTGGGTACCACATATGTCTACATCCAGTGCCTGCTGCCACCCCCATGTCTGCTGGTGCACTGCACACCGCCATCCCTCCCTCTGGAAACGTGGTGTTGGGCACAGCATAGGTATCCATGTATGGGGACAGGGATGTTCACATAGCAGGGGCACTGATGGTATTGTCAATCTGACCATACACGTATGACGCACCCCTCACACATACAACCCATTCATTATGCTGTTCACAACAGTGACACAGCTATACTGCTACGCCGGAGACATTCACAGATGTACATACACAGATGCATGCACATCCGTCTGTGGCATGGCCTGGACTATTGGTGTGGTTCGGCACATAACGTGTTTGAGTGCGGCTGGCGCAGACCTACTGTGCACATGTCTACACAGTAAGCCTGTTCTACAGTAGGCATCGGTGATGTGCTGTGCACATATCATATCTGCACATTTTGTTGGTGTCTGTCTATCCACGGGCCAGTGGTGGGACACACAGGGATATTGTTGAACATGTCTGCATGCAACCCTGTACTGCTGTACCGCTAGCTTCTCAGGTGCTAATGTGTCATAGACATGCACACCATACCCACACATGTGGTAGTGGGTTGCCACCCGTACCCATCTCCTCTTGTGGGTTGCTATCATCCCACACCCTCTTTGTATTGTATGTTCAGGCTATGCACCTGTGTGGGGCTTGTGGGCATGCAATGCAGTACTATGTGCCTTTGCACCCATCGCAGAACAAGTCACACAAGTACACTGGCGGCCGTACACTGCACAGCTTGATGTCGGCACATCACATGTTGTACACACGTAACACATCTCCTGTGGGACATGGTCAAATGTACAGGCATGTCCATCAGTCACATGCCACTGCTACCCCTACATGACGGCTATGCGGGACATGTGGCGGTACAGCAACTGTCACATGTACATGAGCAATGCCCCCCTACCTGCATCACGTGGTACTGCCTGTGGGGCATGTGTGTCTGCATCCATGCTATGGCCATAGATGACAGTTGTACATCGATATGTGCAACATACCTCATTGGGAGTTCTCATGTGCACATGTTCAACATGTCAACGCATTGTTTGTGTCTGTCAGACAGTCATTGTTGTGCATGGTTTACATGGCAGCCATGGCGTACTGTGTGTGATTCCAAGTACTTCATTGGGCTACCAGCATTGTACAGTATCACAGCACATTCCAGCCATCACGTAGCCATCCTAGATGACAGTGTGAGGTGTTCTGCCATGTGCACATATGTCACACTGTACGAGGGTGACTGACACACATTCTCAGGACAGGGTTCTGACTGCTGTGGATGTGTGTGATGCTGTCGACGACCATGACTGCGCCAGATGGTGTCATCTGGATGTGTAACATTCACAACACACATCTACCTTCACGTAGCAACACATCATCCACAACAATGGACATCCCTGCATGAACACTGTGTGCAGTATGTCTGTATGACCACTGCATGCACCACTGGTAGCCACCAGCATGGCTGCCAACAGCAGCAGTGTGTATCCTGTGTGAACATGGGTTACACCATTCACAACACACCTGTGTCTGATGGCCCTGCTGTGGGTCACAGTGCAGTTCCACACATCATGTAACAGTATGCATCATGCACCGGTATGTTGCGAACATGTGAACGTCTGTGCAAGTCAACATATGCACACATGACACATCACCTGGTACTTCATGTCTGTCTTACCACATGCTATTGTGACCACCCTGTGATGACATTGTACAGGCTACGTGGACTGGGACATCTGATGGCTCAATGGTGTATTCACCCTCTGGGTGTGTGTCTAGCCGGGTGTACAGTAGGCAGTGGTCTGCACACGGGGATACTGTACATTGGCCTACTCTGTCACTGCAACTGTTGACTATGGTCATACTGTACTTATGCAGGCATGTGGTATTTGTCCAGTATGACAGCCGTGGTCAACCACAGTACTGTGGCACACATGACCTGCGGACATCTGCCTAGGGTGTGGGTCCCACATGTACATCTTCACATGCTATGCTGCCTCTGCAGCGGTGTCACATGTCTGTCGCCAGCAGGGCTCTCACAGGCAGGCACGGCATGCAGTGATGTATGACAATGCTTGCACCCTCCACTGTGCTGTACACAAGCACTGCACACACAGTACGGCATGCCTGACATTTATCTGCGGTGCCTGGGACCTGCCTCCATGCTCTACAGAGCACACCTGCCAGTCCAGATTGTACAGAGATCATACCTCCCAGGCACATACCTGGACTGCAACACACACAGGTGAGTGGATCCCACATCACACAATGATTTACACACATACTATAGTTTTTTCAACAACAAATGCATCATAGGTACTCCATGTTCAGATACCCATGTTGGTGACCGGTAGACACATTGTGACACGCGACGGTGAGTACACTGTACACCACAGGTTACATGCTGGCTGTGTTATCATACTGTACATTGCACCTCGGACAGTTGCTACTGCCATGTGCTGACAGCGACACGCACTTCCCTAGTATGGACTCCCATGTACCCACACATGCTTGGCCATGCACTACACATAGCTGGGTGACACATTACACAAGACATACCATACCTACACTACCCTCGGCATGCACCATACCTCCATGTGTCTGTGTGCTATACCTACGGACATCCCCCCTCTGGTTGATGAACATATATGCTTCGCCGCCCTGCTAGCCACGCCCTGGACACACACCCATCGCAGCATACATGGTACATGTGCTCAATGGCCGGTACTACCGACATCTACTGACGGGGGGAGTTAATGGCATGGCACCCTGTCAGCCGGACAGTATACATGACTATGCTGACACATATCACAGTGCACTTCCGCTACATGTACGCAGTGGTAGGGACCATGCTATTCCACACAGAGACATGGTGGTACTGGCCTTTTCACTGACACCACGGTGGTATTCATGTTCCATGCACATGTGCTGTATGGGCACATGTGCAGGCTGTTCCACGGTGGGTATGTTCAAATGTGTGTGGTGCATCACTTGACAGTCGTAGTGGGTCCTCGTGGTCCATCACATACTCCACAGCTAGCTACCTACACATGACCGCCATACCTTGCAGTGTGGGGCACTCACGCAGTGTGGTGGTATGTCTGTGTTGTTTGGCTACATCCACATTCAATGTAGCATACAACAGTCACCCAGGCATTGCCAACAGAGATGTTGTTGGCAACATGCCAGCCAATGGGATACCTACCCATAATACACACTCTCACTCACTACAGGGTTCCATTCCATAGATGGACATCGCATTGTCCCTGTGGACACATACATGGTACTGCCATGCACACGTTATGTCCTAGGACACTGTCCCAATGTCACCTCCAATCTCCCTAGCTGTTATATCCTGCCAACCTGGTTGTTATGTGTCTCTGCGGCAGCCCACTGAATTAACTGCTAGCCCATTCATGGACGTTGTGTACCTTGACCACCACACCACCGCATCTATCACACTACACATGGGTGGTAGTGCATTGCACATGTGGGACTGCATTCATACACCCATGACTGGACCATTTGGTATGGCACTGGGGCGCATCCTCACATCCATGCTTCACACACTCATTGACGACCTCCATGCCTTTACTGGCACCCTTGTTGGGCCTCTGTGTGCCACAGCACACCACATCCACATGCTGCCCACCTGTCATACCATTGCATGGGTGGTTGGTGTGGTACAGAGGGTAACAGATCAGACATTATCCCCACATTGCCCTTCAGCACCATTCCACATTCTGGTAGTGGCAATGTACACATCCACCATCACATCATACCCTGTGTCTCAGGATGTTAGGCTATGTGACTGCTGGACAGGTCACACAGTGGTGCAAGCATATCATGCTACCTACAACATGTAAGGTACATGTGGCATTACACAGTCCTCAGTCATGTGGCCCCTCATGTTCACTATTTGCTTACATACACAACATGCTGTCACGGAGTAATGTCCATGCCTACATATCCCACATCTACATACCTGGCAGCATTCTAGCTCCACCAGATCATACTGCTAACAACCATACAGGTGTCGGTGTGGCAAATATATCGTGTAGATGTCATTGCGTCAGATACATCACACATGGTGCATACACATCACCTTTGCATAGCGACAGTCATCCACTGGGTATCACATGGATACTGTCCCTATACATGCATATCACATTGTACATGGTTGCTGTACACACATGCCCCACATGGTGCTGTGGTTGCCATATTCCACTGTGGCGTGGGTACACATCTGCAGGGCCACACATATCTGGACTATGTGTGTTGCTGGGCCATTGGTAGCCTTTGTACTTGTGCCATACACACATCTACACACGGGCAGGGTTACAATAACACATTTGTGGTGTACCTTCCACAATGGCTACAACTTTACATGTCATGGTATAGTCATGCCGTGATGTATACTGGGCTCAGACAGTTTACATATGCAGATGACAGACGGGGAACACATCTGTACTCATCTGCATACCACTTACACAGGGGTGTCCTCTACTCTGCCGTGGGCCATGTCCTCCGCATTACTGATGCATGTAGTACTCCTACATGGCGTTTGCAGTGGGCGGGGTGAATGAAGCACTCCTGCATATGTGCACACATGCCACATTGCTTAGCATGGCCTTCTGTGTTACCTCCGCAGACTAGACACACACCATGCTGTAGAACATAGGTCCTGTGCACATACCACAGGGACACACTGTGGCACTGGCCATGTGATAGCTCCCTTGCTGATAGGGTGACACATACACATGGGACCACCACAGCGGCAGTACTGTGTAGACATGCAGTTGACATCCACCTTTGCTGTTCAGTGGACACTACCATGGGGGGGTGACACTACTGTGTACATTGCACATGTGTTTACACATGGACCTGCCAGACGTCATTGTTGCACACATTGCACCTGCTACAGATCGTTTGGACATGGTTACTTGCTGTTCTTTCCATTTCGGGTGGCTATTCTGCTACTACTCTGTCCCATATGTGCAGGCCATACATATCCTGTTAATGTACATAACACTAGGCCAAACCTCCATCATGCATGCTATGCCTGTGATACTGTGTATAATGTCTGAACATATCCATCATGATAGCTTTACATTACACATACTTGACATAGTCACCCCTACTGCGAGGCATACGTGCACGTCGTGCACACATTACATATGACATCGACGATATATGCCCATACACATGTGTGTTGTGACACTCTACATACATGTCCTATCCCCTGCTGTGGCACTTCATTGTCGGACATCCACTGCCAGCATCAGCGTGGGTGGTGGCATTGTTCTGTGTTTTAAATCCCTATGCCAGCCCTTGGGTTATCCCAGCTGTGTACATGATGTCCCACTGCTGTGCACACGGTGTCCACAGTAGTTGGTATGCTCATCGGGTTACCACTACATAACCACCTTTCACCACTCTCTGCTTTATGGACAGGTATCTTTACTTACAAACACCGTTCACATACAGTGCAGATTCGTCATACATATCGTGCGTTACACACCAGTACATCTCGTGGGTTCTACATACCTTTCCTGTGTTCCTTTCCCTATTCCGTTAGAATCTCGCTAGTAAAACGTGAATGGCTCGTGTGGGAATATAGTCTTTGTTCGGTATGAACATACAGTTTGAATATCCTGGGAGTCTTCGTTATATCCGTCGTCACCTGCGGCATGTGGGTTCATCACACCAATAGCTGTTCCTCGGTGTGTACTTATGTGCATATCACCTATGGATCTCCTCCATTCGTACGGTACGCGTCGGAACTAGGGCATGGTTCATTCCTCGTCTGGGCGTTGGTTATTTGCACTACCTTCATGGGGATGGTATGTATTGTGTTATGTTATGTGTGGCTGCGACCGCTATGTGTGGCATCAGGTACATTTCGCTGTGGTGTTAGCCGTGGATTGTGTGTGTTGGGTATGGTATTATGTTCGACATGTGGGTGTCCATGTCCTGGCGGCGTCTGTCGATGGCGTTTTGCATTCTGATGTGTAACATAGCTGTTGTGTTCCTGTACACAACGGATGCAGGTATGCATCCGCTGCTGATAGTGTTTCCCATGCGAGATGTTGCGGGTATGCCGCTGTCATTGACTGCCTGGATGTTTTTGCTGCTATTTCGGCTTGTATCCCTTTGATATGTGCGATGGGGTATATCGGCGGCTGTGGGTGATGGGTAATGGTTGTGGGCCTTGCATTTGTACATACACAGTATGCTTGTGTGTGTGCTCCATCCCTGCCTGGGGAGTTGCAAGTTACCTGTCTGTTGTTCTAGGAGTGTAGGTTTTGTTGATGTTGTCTGGTGTCGGTACCGCCTGCTTGTGTGCTTCCTGCATGTATTCCTCCGTCACATCGGTAGTATATCTGCGGCTGTTCGTACGTGCTGACTATCCCTTGGCATTTTGTCACGGATATTTACGCTCATTGTGGTCCTGTACTTGGGATGGCCTGTATGCTACCGGTTGCCACCTATTCGGGTGGCGATTGCTTGTTTAACACTCGTAGAACACAGAGCAGTGTTTACGGGACGATACGTGTCCACGATCGCTGCCGGGGTAGCACATGCGTATTTCCGCGGTACATAACTATTGCTGCGTAATGTTGCCGATGTATCGTGTTGAAATTAACATGTCGGTGCCATACATACGGTCATGGTTTGCACATGTGTCCTTTGCATCTCATGTTGGCTGTACTCCTGTGGTACATTCTGGGACATTTTCACTTTGCATCGTTTGACGTCGCCAGGCGCCTAGCCAGTGAGGAGCTGTCAGTACTACTTTGTGGGAACTGTTGTACATACACCTGTGGTTCCTATACTGTATGCCTACACATGTAATTCCACTCCGCTTGTCACATGTCACCTACATACACATTTTACAGTGGCACACACATTACACTTGCACAGCGGAAAACACGACACCCTCACCTCACACATACTGCCGCTTTCGCAGGGACGGTTGCACACAGTACCTACGTTGACCACATCGCCGGTGGAGGTGTCTACCTCCGCACTCATATCCTAAGAATATTACCCGCACATGTCCTGTTACTGTATCGTGGCCTGGTGATCATCCCGACTCGTGGATATGCATTTAGGAGGGTTGACCTTTCCATGGGTGGCGTTCCCTGCTCTGTCCACCCTCCCGGATAGTCGGGTTGTCGTTCACTATGTTTACTATGTAGAGATTTCGCGTCTTACTTCTCTGTAACCTTGCATCCCTGTGATTCCCTGTTGAACCTGTTGTACATTATATCTGTGTATGTGTACATATATTTCTACGTGTGTAATGATATCTATCTCCATATCTGTGTATGCACATATGTACATATGTAGACACCTTGCGCCGAACGTGGCAGCATGGCCACGCCATCTGCTGTCGGACCAGCGCGGGTTGAGGTGTTGGCGTTCCATGCTCCGCTGGCTGTTGGGTGTGCAGTGTTTGGGTGCTACCTATGTTGGAGTCACACATGGGACCGCACATACAGTACACATTACGGGCGGCCATGTTTGTGTGCCGTCCATTTCACTGTGTGTGCAGGTAGGGAGGTGTCAGTCCATGGGGCCTACGCTGTCAGAGTATGTGCTATACGTTCCCTCTTTGCCAAGGCATAGGCATATTGGGTACGCCTCCGTCTGCCTACTGGGGCTGGCACAGTGTGTTCATGGCACTGAACACCCTGTGCCTGTGCTTGCCTTGGCAGTTGTGGCGGGCTTGGTGGCCCTACACCATTATGTCCCTGCAGCAGCTGTTTCCGCAGGATCATATTATGTAGCATAGCACATACTATGAATATGTGGGCACATGTGCCTGGAGAGTACTGCAAGGCTCCACCGGATGTATCCAAGCACCGGAACCGTGATTTCAACATCCCAAACACACGATCTATGATTATTCTGGTTTGTGCGTGTGCCTCATTATGGCGTTCTTGCATGTGTGTGTGTGCATTTCTGATGGGTGTCATCATCCACGGCTCCAGTGCATAGCCAGCATCCCCCACAAGGTGACCTTGTGTGATGTCCCCCCTGGTGAATACCTGATACAGCTGTGAGGCATGCCAGATATGGGAGTCATGGTAGCTTCCAGGGCTGCCAGCACACACATCCATGATAATGCCCTGCGCATTGCACACGACCTGGCAATTGATGGAGGGGAATCCCTTGCGGTTTATGTAGCGTCTACCCTGCTCCCCGGGTGGTGACTTGATTTCTATGTGCGTACAGTCTATCGCACCCAGTACCTCCGGGTATTGTGCCACACGGTGGAAGTGGCGCATATTGCTAGCCAACTCCTCCTGAGATCTGGGGAAGGATATATACTCATGGGCATGTCGTAACATGGCATCCAGAAACTGGTGTAGTACCCTGGATGCTGATGCCTGTGAGATGCCCATTATATCCCCGGTTGGCCTTTGAAAGGTACCTGTTGCCAGTATTCACAAGCTTACACATACCTTTGTGTCCACTGGGATGGGCTCCCCTCTGTTGTCTCTTGTTCTCAGGCGTGGCCAGCACAGCTCCACTATTTGCTGTAACGTGTCCCTGTCCACCCTGTAACGCTCTACTATTTCCAGGTCTTGCAGCCCCTGGTAGGTCGCCCTTGGTCTGAACACTCTCCTTCTCCTCTGAGGCCTACGGTAGTTGTCGGCACCCTCCTCCGCAACTCCGTCTGTCTCTAACACATACCGATGCATCACGGCCATGGCAGCACCCAACATATACATTTTAAAAGTTCCCCGTGTGTTTACACCCTAAAGTGCGGCGTTTGGGAATACGTGCTGTGTGTTGTGTGCATTCACACTTTATAGTGTTGTGCTCTACACCCAGTGATGTCATTGGGTATGTCTGTGCTGCCGTATCTGTGTGTTATCTTCCGTGTTTTACCGTTGGCACTGCAACGCTGTTGCCTTTGGTGTTACATTACACTTGCCTGCATTGGTTTAGCTTTACACCTTAATTTACTGTTTCTGCAGGTTGCACCTACTAGTTCCTGGAGTGCATCCTGCAGGCACATGGCATCTCATGCATTTTGTCTGCCGCCGCCGTTATGCTACCTCTCTACTTGGCTGTGCTATATCGGTTCTTCGCTCTTTGCAATTCTGCTACATCCCCTACTTTCTTTGCATTCATATGCCTCCCCTTTCCTGTTTTGCGGGATTCTGCATACAGAGTTGTCAGCTGCCGCCGATTGCCCTTCGTGGGTTGATTGGTGTTGATTGCTCATTACGACTCCAATTACACTGCTTCCGCATTTCCTCATATTCTCCGCATCACCTTCCTGTATCCGTGGTTGTTGACGGGGCGGCCGTCACATGACTGGGTTGGGGAACGTAGTCATCCTCGTACACATGCATCTGTGCGTGCATTCTGTACTCTCAGCGCATCTATTTCCTCACACGCCGGTGCTGATGCTGTGATGTGCATTGTACAGCCCCTGTTTGCTGGGCACCAATGTGCTTCCTCCTACAGTGGCACACCCCTCTGCGATTGACATGTATTCCCTCTAGGCCACTCCTCGGTGTATAACCGCTGCGCCGTTTGGTACAGCCTTACGCCAGCGGGGGTTTTGCGATTCAGTATTATCTGCCTCATTTGCATGGCATTGACTACTAATACATGGTTATGGCGCAGGACACCGCCGCCACTCCTTGGCAACCCTTGCGCTGTGGTTGCGGCTTTCCATGCATACTATGGTGTATTGTGGCTGTGATGCTGATGTGTCTTATACTGCTCTTTTATGACATTGTCATATTAATTCATTGTTCCGCACCTTCCGCGGACATGTCCTGGGGTTCTGCTGTGGTTTTTCCGTACATACCATTTATGTCGTTATTTACGTTTTCTGCATGTTTTCCTTTGACATTCTCGGTGTCTTTCCCCATTGGCATGTTGCACCAGTATGACACCTGACGTTGGCAGCCTTCCGTTACTCCTATGTCATGTTTGGATGACTGTAAACCGTTTTTTTTTGGTTTACATTGCCGTGCCGTTATGCTACGCCTGCGCCACTTCGTGAATCACTATTTGCCTTCATTTGCATGGTGCAACACCGCACATGGGGTGTTTAACATACCTACGCCGGAGGCGGCGCAACTCAGGCGTACGCCGGTGGTGCACGTGGGATTGGATCGTACCTGAATCGCTCGGTGGCCATGTCTGGCATTGGGGCGCCTACGCCATGCGTGCGCCTGGTGCAAGGTTCATGAATCCCGGGGAAGGTTACGTTTGACATAATTCCAGGCAATGTATGGGTCTGACGGCTTAAATCAAGGTTATGTATGACATTATTCCAGGCAATGAATAGGTACGACAGCTTAAATCAAGGTTACATATGACTTTATTCCAGGCAATGAATGGGTACGACAGCTTAAATTAAGGTTATGTATGACATTATTCCAGGCAATGAATGGGTACGACAGCTTAAATCAAGGTTACATATGACATTATTCCAGGTAATGAATGGGTACGACAGCTTAAATCAAGGTTACATATGACATTATTCCAGGCAATGAATGGGTACGATAGCTTAAATCAAGGTTACGTATGACATTATTCCAGGCAATGAATAGGTACTACAGCTTAAATCAAGGTTATGTATGACATTATTCCAGGTAATGAATGGGTACGACAGCTTAAATCAAGCTTACATATGACATTATTCCAGGCAATGAATGGGTATGACAGCTTAAATTAAGGTTATGTATGACATTATTCCAGGCAATGAATGGGTATGACAGCTTAAATCAAGGTTACGTATGACATTATTCCAGGTAATGAATGGGTAAGACAGCTTAAATCAAGGTTACGTATGACATTATTCCAGGCAATGAATGGGTGCGACAGCTTAAATCAAGGTTACATATGACATTATTCCAGGCAATGTATGGGTATGACAGCTTAAATCAAGGTTACATATGACATTATTCCAGGCAATGAATGGGTACAACAGCTTAAATCAAGGTTACGTATGACATTATTCCAGGTAATGAATGGGTATGACAGCTTAAATCAAGGTTACATATGACATATTCCAGGCAATTCATGTGTATAATAACTTAAATCAAAGTTATGTATGACATTATTCCAGGTAATGAATGGGTACGACAGCTTAAATCAAGGTTACGTATGACATATTCTAGGCAATTCATGTGTATAATAACTTAAATCAAGGTTACGTATGAGATTGTGGAGGAAATTTTTCTGGGAGATGTAAAATTCAAATCATTATTTTCACAGGTGAAACTTCCTTGAAACCGAGTTATGGGAAAAGTTTCTCATCCTGGGAGAAAAAAACACAATTTTGCAAAAACACCAAATAATCACCAACAGCAATCCAAAAGAAGAAAAAAAAGAAAAGGACACAATGACTGGAGGAGTAAAAGAGGGAAAAATATGGCTGGAACAAAGAAGTAAGAAATAAGGGCATGAGATGCTTTCTTAATGTGTGTTAGTAGCCTTGGAAAGTTTGTTGAATACTGAAGTTGCAAGACTCATATGTGTCAGACTGATATAGTATATGTGGGTCTATATTATAGCATCAAAATCTACAAAGATCAAATGTTATAATATTGAACCCTAAACACCGGAATCCGCAAACATCAAACAGTCAGAATAGCGATTTTTTTTCCCCGGGGAAAAAAAAATCGCTATTCTGAGAAACATACACACAACACAAACACACACAAAAAAAAACAATCCACACACATACACATAAAATCCTACACCTAAACCTAAACTAAACTTTACATACACTACTAGCTATCCACTTACCTTAACCCGACCCTAACCCTAAGGTCCGTCACTATCGCACACTCACCTCACCCACACCCTAACCCTAACTCACCTAACCCACCCCCTAACCCTAACCTACACACAACCGCACACTTATCTGACCCGCTCCCTAACCCTAACTCACCTAACCCACCCCCTAACCCTAACCTACACACAATCGCACACTTACCTGAACCCGACCCGTAATGCTCCAACATATCAAACGTTGAAAACAGCAAAGCCAGAGCAACAGCCCACCGAATTCTTTCCCTGGGAAAGAATTCCGTGTCCTGCACTTTCACTGTTTTCAGCGTTCGACAAAACTGGTTCGATATTATAACATTCAAACTTTATAAAATTCGATGTTATAATATAGACCCATATATGTATATATTTTTGTCCTAATGAATAATTCCAGAGGTAAATAATAATTTCTGTTGTTTACTGAGTATGAAAGAATACTTGATACATTTAACTTCTATGCAGAATTTTCTGTGGTGTTCTACATAGATACAATGTAGAGATGACAGATCCCACCATTTCCAAAGCTTGCACGTATCATCTCTGTCTAAGTTCAGCTTTTACATCCTTTGTATAGTTTTTCTTTTGCATAGATTTCAACAGATGTTTTGTCAGGAAATATGCCTCCATAAATTTATCAAGCACACTGTTGATATCATTATTTGTAAAACAGTAGGCCAGTACGTTAGTGAAAGGACCCATGATAGATCATACTCTTTAAGATATGCTTTGGCTTGCAAGATATAATTAATCTTTTTGTTAGACATTTTAAATGACCACTGCAAAAGCACAGAACAGTGTTCATTAAGATGCTTTGGAGACCGTCACTATGTTTGGGCTTTTCCATAACATTAGCAGTTATGTCATTTTGAGTACTATGTCTACCTGAAAGATTGTTCAATCAACTGGGATCTTTAATCAGCGGTGTTAAAGAAATTTGAAGAACACTTTTGTCTAAATGTTGGTTCTTGTACTTTCAGTTTTGATTCAGATGTGTTAGGAGGATGAACTTACATTTGTTTACCCAAGGATATAGTTTAGTATCCGAATATATTAATAATTCAGTGGTGGAAATTGGTGGGATGTATTTTGGTTGTATGTTGGCTACCTGGCTATTTTATTTCTGTGCTTAACCATTAGAAAGGATATACAATTGTAATGTTTCAGATGCTAGAAGTGTTAATTTTTAAATTATATTTAGTTATAAAATGATTCCCCTACATGTCAAGTGATGTGGCATATTGCATCTATTTATATTCTGGCTATTTGTTATTCAAAGTCAAAAGGCAATTTAATTTTCAGATTCTGTAGACTGTAGCAATTTCATACTTTTGCAAAAGCAACCAGACTTCCTGCTTGCCATACTTCATTGTTTGAGAAGAAGGGTACAGGGAAGGGAAGGTGGGAGATGGAACAAATAACACAGACAACAACTGACACAGGAGGTGCTGATACAAAATTGTGGCCCATACACAGACACAAAATGCACTAATCGTGATTGGGAGGATTCAACAATAAGCAAAGGAGAATGAATGACACATAAGGAAGGAGAACACCATGATGGTGGATAGGGTGGAGTGAAGACCATCTGACAAGCTGCCTTATTATGGAACTCATCTAGAAGTTAATCACCTTCATGGCTGACATCACAGATGGTCAATACCACTGGTCACCTAGTTGCTGGCGCTATGCAGCTATTTACCTATGTACTTCACATAAGGATGTGTTCCACTATACCAATCTGAATCTTGGTCCACTGATCCATCTCAGTCCTGAGCTGTTTTCACACTTCTTGCTGGGTGACCAAAGGACCCTGTGAGTGCCATTGCTTGATAAGGGTCATATGCCCATTACCAGAAAAGCAGAGTCAGACACCAACAAAGAACCCTCCAAGCCACCTCCCACAGGGGGATCTTCATCACCCTGCAGATAGGCTGACTTGGGGGGGACTGCTACATACCCAGCAGATGGTAGTGAGGCCATTGCAGGGCCAGGTGGCTATTGCAGCACTACATCCTGCACCAAGACAAAAACACCAGGATGAGTGACCATAAATGCAGAGAAGAAAAACAACTAAGAAAAAAATAATTAAAAGTTGAAGTTGACTGAGAGGAAGATAACAGGACAAAACCAGCAATGATTAGTATAGTGAAGTGCACTTTCATATGATAGACCCTGGAAGGAGAAAAATACAGTTAACGAAACAAAGGTGATGTGAATCCCTGCTGAACTTCTATGATAAGACAATGAAATAGTCCTGAGGTTAAAACTAGCTGTGCTGGCAACTCTATTTGGTAGCCAAGCAGCACAGGTTCTGGACAGTGACCGGATGTGTGCAATGGACAATGAAGCCAGGGAGCACTCAACACTCTGTACCAATTCAATTGATAGCTTATGTGGAAAATAAATATA
Source organism: Protopterus annectens (assembly GCF_019279795.1). Lineage (NCBI taxonomy): Eukaryota > Metazoa > Chordata > Ceratodontiformes > Protopteridae > Protopterus > Protopterus annectens. The sequence goes on from NC_056732.1 coordinate 1,540,815,435, forward strand.
TGTGGAGTTATCAAACACAGTGTGACAAGTCCTGGGATGTTTAGCACAGGGTAGTCCAGCACCACATACAGCACACATTACAATAACAGCAGGAATACACAGTGCACTAATCTCTGTGGTAATAGTGCACCTCAAAAGTGTAAAAGCCAGTGTAATGGTACACAGTGACATGACAGTTATCATATCCATGCTATGCCAGGAAAACAGTTAAGGACACTGCATAAATGCATTATGAAATGGCAACCATAGAATGGCAGTGAGCATCTATCGAATGGTAAATACAGACCTATGAGAAACTGAACAGTAAAATCCTGAAGTACCATACTGGAGAAAAACAGTTTGATTGCATTAGTACACCCAAGGTCAGTACATCTGGAATTAAGATGGGAATGTCAAGACTAGTTGAGTGCCATGAGATCAGTAACACAATTGCAAATGTATTAAAAACATATATCAGTCATATAAACAGTGAACAAACAGGCAGTAGTCAGATTTTTAAACAAAATGCAAAACTGTGTTCTATATGATGGATCACTAGGTGTGTGTATGGGCAGACATGGGCCCTTCAGTGCAATGTAGAGCTGACATTGCAATCCATTATAAATGCAGATCAGAATAAGTCATGGAAAATCAATTAACTGGCACAATAGCAGTGCTGTGAAGCCGGTATTTGTGCAATAGAAGCTTCAGTCACCATTGTGGCACTGACTATGCTGTAGAAAGTCCTAGAACATATATAGCAGTGCCTTATATGGAAATTACTGACTATAACGTCCAACAGAACTGACAACAACAGCTGTGATAAGAAGTTACAGGCTATCAGCAGGCAGGAACATAAAAAGAGTATGCTGCTTGGGAGTTGTGCAATAACAACCTGCATGCACAAGGGTTGATATTGCTATGTGTGTTTGAGGGTATAACAGCATAAAGGGCACACGTTCTTGCTTTCCCTAGCCCACATTGGAACTACATAATATCAGGGATCACTGGAGTAGTTGTTTTGGTTGCATTACTGCTTAGGAGGGTGTGTGGGAAGGAACACACTATGCTGCAGATGTCTAGCTGACATCTACAAGGAATGGAGTAGGGATTCCACCTGGTATATGGTTAGGATGCAGAGGTGTGTAAATGGGATGCATTTCATGTTAGCTGGGGGCCACAGGCCTGCATATGCACATCACAGGGTGACATTACATCACACACTGTTTACATTATGGCACAATGAGCATGCATTTGGGACAAAGTCTGTCGCAACACTGTAAAGTAGGCATGCCACACATTGAAGGCAACAACCCGGGGTCACTATGGAGTACATACAAAACTACCAGCAGAAGAATGTTTCCTCTTCTTTGCCTGATTAATTGATATGTTGTATTTGTGAAAAAAGGTGGTTCTGTATTTAGTTATCTGTGTGTTCCACAGCGACCCTAGATTATGGATGGAAAAGGGTCTGGGCAATAGTCCACTAAACTGATAAAAACAAACAGTCAAAAGATAAATATAGTTAAAATACAGAAATATTGATATACAAATATGATTAAAAATGTATAGCTGCACTACATTTGCTCTCATCAGATTGCTTGTGTTTATCACATATGTGCGAGAGAAAGATGATGCTTCTAAGTCTGGGGCAACTCTCAGTTGCTTCAATAGCTGTTGGTTTAGTCTGCTCCAGAGCAATCCTTGAGGCATGCACAGTATGTGTTGACTTTTCGTATTTCAGTGTTTTACATCAGTATTTCAGATGTCCACATTGTTAATGGTCAGCAATTAATAATATACATACACTTAGGCAGACACACACACACACACACACACACACACACACACACACACACACACACACACACACACACACACACACGCACACGCACACACGCACACACGCACACGCACACACACACACACACACACACACACACACACACACACACACACACACACACACACACACACACACACACACACACACACATACATTGTCTAAAATTCCTCCAGTATAATGTCAGAAATCATGATTTGTACCATTAAAAAATAAATAAATTGAGGGTGAGAGCGGATAATTACCACAAGCTATTTATTGCAGCAGCCTGTTTGTTCCTTACAACTGACTTGAAACTTCGTCAGACAATAAATAAACTACCACATGAATATTAAGTAGCAATGCACAGTATCACATAAGACATTAACCCACCAATACAAAACTGGAAATGTTTAAACAAAAATTGTTAAAATTACATTCATGTCTATAGATAACCACTGAACCAACTTATGAAAAACCTAAAGTCAGCACATGATATTCAGACTCGGCCCCCATCCAAGTACTAACTAGTTTCAAACCTGCTTAGCTTGTCAGCACAGGTACATTCAGGATGGTATGACTATAGGCACAGTTTAAATACTTTATTTTAAATTTAGATTTAGTACTTATTTACTTATTTAAATCAAGGGAGGTGCTGGCATTTAACATCAGCTACCAGTGTAACTCTATATTATTTAGTTCAATCTCAGTATCACCACCTTCCCCCAAGTACATAGATGAATATCTTTTTTAAAATCTGGGCAAACCTTGGAGTATCTGTGTAATGCATTATATTCTTTTAGTCTTTTTACAGAATACAAGTGGTACAATATTCACTGATGCAGCTTCCTACCCATATGCCCAACCTAGAATGACCCACATTTAGAAAAGGTGGCCACAGAAACCACTCTCACATTCAAAAAGTGAATCTTTCATTGCCACCATATACCTTGCTTTTTTCATGTGTACATAAAATGGATTATCAGTGACAAAACTGCATGCTTTATGGCAAACAAACAGTTGGCAGCTGCTGACTTACTACTCTGAATACTAGTGCTATCTTATTAAGTCTACCTTTATCAAGGGGATCTACAGATTATTAGTTTTAGTGAATAAAAGAGCTATGTATTTTCACCAAGTGCTTTTCAACCATTTCATGACATCCCAGAATGCACCATTTTCATCAGTCTTTTTCTTATTCAGAGTGCAAAGTATAGTGGAATGGAATACAAAAACTGAAGCCACATGGGATGAAACAGAGTATATAAACAAGACAGTTGTCATAGCAGCAAATAGGGGAAATCAGAAAAAGTTGAAAAATAAGGTAGTAAGGAAAATATTGGAACAGTTTAACGGCTTCAGGTATTTGGGAGGGTTGGTTGAGAAAGAAAGGAAGTCTGAATGAGGAGGTCAAAGCTGGAATCAGTGGGCTGGAACCAACTAGTACAGAATGTCAGGGGTAGTGTGTGACAGAAGAATACCAAAGAAGCTTAAAAATAAAGTGCTCAAAAACAGTGATGTGACCAATACTACTGAATTATATGGAAACTGACAGGCAGAGCAATTGAAGATGCTAGAGGTGATAGAGATGAACTGCCTGATATGGGTGGTAGAATGTACATTGTGAGACAGAAGAAGAAATAATGGCATCAGGGCTGAAGAAACAGTAGTACAGGTGCAGAGAAGGTCAAACAGAACAGATTACTGTGGTTTGGGCGCATGAACATGAAAGTAGAAGATGATCTGGTGAAGACGATTTGGATCACACAGGAAGAAGACAAGAGGAACTGAAGACATCCAGTAGATATGGCTAGATTTCATGAGAAAAGACTTGCAATAGCTGACATGACTGTTGAAGAAGGGAAGAGGGTGACATTGAATTGAGAAAGGTGGCAACAGTTGACATGCCACTTGAACCCCATGTTGAAAATGAAAGAAAGGGGGTTAATGATGATGGCAAAGATAGTATTTATACTAAACTGTACCCCCATTGGATAATGTTGGATTTAGCATTCTGTTGTCCTGTACTTTGGGTAACAAGGTAATATAAATAACAATGGCTATCTGGTATACCTGTTGATGCTAACCTCACTGACCACTGTATTAAATTTATCGGCCAGATAACCCCAAACAAAAAAAATCCCACTAAGTAGTATAAAATTATTAACAAATTAGTTAGCCTCAGTACAATACATGACATTCCTATAGCTTTTTTTAGCTAAGTTCAGCTTCAAATAGTTGGAGTGTCCAGTATCATAACTCAGAAATGTATTACAGTGAAATGGTTTGCAATACAAATGAGTATCAGCAACCTCAGAATGTGGTACTTTTTAGATGTCAGTGTCTAAAAATGGTATGCAAGTCGCTGGGAACTGCAAGTACATTGTAGTATTGCTGAGATATTTTAAGCAATCATGAAACAAACCTGTAGTACCACGCCACATGAAAATGATATATATTATGCTGACACTTCACAGTGGAGTGTGTATATGTATATACTTCCTCTCATTGTCTGTATTCTGCTGATGCATCACCAAATCACCAAATAGAGTGTGTATACGTGTATGCTTCCTGCCACATTGTCTGTATTATGCTGGTGTGTTACCAAACGGGGTGTTTATATGCATATACTTCCTCCCGTTGTCTGTATTATGCTGATGTGTTACCATATGGGGTGTGTATATGTGTATACTTCCTCCCATTGTTTGTATTATGCTGACGCATCACCAAATGGGGTGTGTATATGCGTATGCTTCTGCCCATTGCTGTATTATGCTGACGTGTTACCAAACGGGGTATGTATATATATATATATATACTTCCTCCAATTCTGCCACAAGAAATTTGCCAAAAGTTGGGACCATACAGGCTCCCACTCTCCCTGCTGATGTTTGACAAAACAAATGTTCAAATGTTCATGAAATACAAAATAAGTGTGCTCTACAATCAGAACAACTTGTCTTTCGCCAACCATCCCTTACACCTCATAAAACCTGTGGCTTGGAATATCCCACCCTCCTGGGGAATCACAATACAAAAGGATTTGATATCTAGACTAAAAAAACTCCCCTGGTCTACAGTATGGCACCAACTTTATCTATTAATTCAAAAGTACCCTTTACATATGAAGGTATCCTGACTTGAAAATGGTTTGGCCATTTCTCTACTATTAAGGTCGTAGGTTAAGTCTTGGACCTTCCTGCTATTAGGAGAGGTCTGAAAGAGAAATTTGTTATTTATGTACACCTTACAAATTCCAAACATTTTAGGAATAACTGGATTAGAAACCACACAAAAGTTATAGATAGATAGCATCGCTATTAACTCTTCCAACAACATACTTAGCAAATGAGTATTTATAGTGTAATATGCATGCAGTATCTTATGTTCTAACCTGCAGTAAAATTATCAAGCTGTTAAGCATGCCTAACATACTGTTAATGTGCTTCATATTAACTGCAACAACAATGGATTCCACCTTGTCTGTGAGCCTTCATATATCTACAAGTAATGTCTATAACTATATTAAAGATTTTCTCTATACTGTGCATTTAAATTACAGAACTTTATTCATTCTGGTTGGCTGGACTCTGGAGTTTCTAAAGGTCTTCTAATGTCCTGCTTACGCATTTTTTAAAGTCTATGTTACTGTATGAAGGTTGAAAATATAATTAATTAATTACAAGTACCATAGCTATAACAGAGCACTCAGTAATAAAAAATGGAATCAAAATATACTTTTATGTAGCTGCTATAGTCCTTCCTTACACATACAAAACACACATATACACACACACACACACACACACACACACACACACACACACACACACACACATACGTGTACACGCACACACACACACACACACACACACACACACACACACACACACACACACACACACACACACACACACACACACACACACACACACACACACCTTAGTATATATGTTTTATAGATATGGGCTTGGCAAATGTCTGCAGTGCGGTACCTCCTTGCCCCCCAAGCAAAGTGCTCCTTATGTATATGTTAGACTGCTGGCATCTAGGCTGTTCATGTTAGTGTTCCCAGAGAATAGTCATATTTGGGTAGATAATCTGACTATAGCTGAACAGCAAGGAAAAACAATTATGTGCATCCTTAAAATTATTATGTCTTATTAACTGATAAAGATCTATGACAACTTGTGAAATCTGCTAAGACTATGGAACCTATTTATGGCACAGCTTAGGGTACTGCTGTTACAAGTTACAAGTGAAATTCCACAACACACTTCTAGAATGGCTAACAGCAAATGGCATCCCTGCAATAAGGCAAGATTTCGCTTAAGTCTTATAGCCTCAGTGCCCATATAGAGTCTGTCCACCAGATGTGTCTGCATCACTACACTACTTACCTCAAGACTGGCTCATATTTACATTGCCCAGTATGAACATAGCAGAAAAGTAGAGCAATTTGGTTTTATGAATCATGATATATTTTGGAGCATGTACAACACACCAAGTCCTCTATTTTTCTAACTGTGTACAAAGTTTATGAAAACTGTAACCTATGTCTAGAGACACTGTCTTTTTGTCAACACAGATAGCACTTGTTATCTGTAGTAGCAATGCTGTCAACAGGTGAGCAGCATGTCCCACAGGTAGTGTTGCACAGCAGTGTCACCTGCATGATGGAAGTGAGAATTTGTTATTGTGCATGGATTCTCATCATTGTCAGAATGGTACAGGCATGTGGGAGGGGAGCTTTCCATTCAAGAAATATACTCTGCATTCTGAGTTTTAAATATGTAAGCCATCTCCCCTGAAAGTCAAACAATATTCACCTTACCATGTTATCATACATGAGCACATTCCTCAGCCTCCCCATTGGTTTACTTGCATTAGTGGAACAACTCCAAGAGCCCACTAGCTTAGTAGGATTAATCTGTTTAACAAAGGATAAATAAATAAATACATACAGACATATATACATGGACACATACATACATTTCTTTAGGGCGGGTGTGGTGATGCAGTGGTTAGCATTGCTGCCTCACAGCAAGAGGTTCTCTGGTTCGATCCTCAGTTAGGGTGCCTTCTATGTGGAGCCTGCATGTCCTCCTTGTGGTCATGTGGGTTTCCTCCCACATCTCAAAGACATGCAGTAGTTGGATTGAGCACTCTAAATTGACCTAGGTGTGAGTGCGTGCATGTGTGTGCCTTCTATGGAAGGTTGGGTACCAGGCTGGCAACTGGACACTGTAAAAACTCCACTGCCAATCATGAGTGGACAAGTGATCTGCTGTGGCAACCCCTAATTGGGAAGAAGCTGAAAGAAGAAGACACATACATACATTTCTGTGTTGGGATTGTTACTGCAGGAAGTTTGATTTGGCCATCACTTACTGCTTACAGTGCCAGTTCCCTCTTATAGGTGTAATAGTTTCAGTGCTAATACTGCCCATTGACTTCAATGGACTATTTTGTCACATTGGGATTTTACATTCATGTGCTTTGCAAACCTGACAGTCTTTTTGGAGTTAGTTGCAAGGCTCTGTCTATCCTCTTTAACATATAACAACCAAGGAATGGTAGAGCCCTTAATTATGAAATCAGAAATCAGATTTGGGAAACTGTTCAGTGTAGTATGTTACCCCACCCTGGGTCTGTATTGGAACACCAGATTTTTAATAGTTCTAATCACTAAAGGTCGACCCTTTATGATCAAACTATTAAAAAATCGAATGTTCCTAAAAAAAGTATACAAAAAAAAAAAAAAAGAAAAGAAAAACTAAAGGGTAGGCTGGGGAGCAATCCCCCCTGCACCCCCACACCCCCCTGCTACTTAAATATACCAACTCCGAGATCGCACTACAGTGTAGGAAAGGGAGATCTTCCCTTTACGCATCATACTCCATTCAAGTACGATCTCGGAGTTGGTATATTTAAGCCGCGGGGTGTGTGGGGGGTGCAGGGGGGCTTGCCCCCCTGCTTTAACCCATCAGGGTAACTTTTATTTGTTCAATTTTTTTTTGAAGTTACAGAACTTCAATCATATGGTGTCGACCATATGGCATTCGAAGTTCCGTAACTTCGAGTTTGTAATAGGTAACCTGTTACCCCATGGCAAAAAAAAAAAATTTGCAATCCCAACTAGTACAAGTTGTAGTTGGGTAATCACCAGGTTGTGTTTTGATAATATGCAGTATTCACAATTTTTCCCTTGTAGTTTTGTAGTGCAATTAAAGAATACCTTGTTATTGTTCAAACCATGAGACTAAGCTGAGTTCATAGCTAGATCTGGAAGATTTCATAAACATGTAAGTTGTTTCTGTTGATTTATTTATTTAGTCTGTTTACAGGGGTAGTACTCTGATCATAATAGATGATTTGCAGGCACAGCCTGTATATTATTTAATCTATGCTTGTTTGTTATGATTAGGATGATTTTTGAAAGCTAAGTAGTACATCTTTTTCTGTTGTATACCTTACTGATTTTTTGAGTCCACCAAAGTATTTTTAATTTGCTTATAAATTTGTGCTGTAAGTACCCATTAATGCTTCCCTTCTCTTCTCTTCAACCACCCCTCACAGATACTTGAAGCTGTTAACCTGTTCCACTATTTTTCCTTCTACCTCAGTTTTCATCTTCTTTTGATTTCCCCCATTTGCTGTCATTACAACCACCTTTTCTGTACTCAGTTTCATTCCATGTGCCTTCAGTTTTGCATTCCATTTCCCTATCTTTTGCTGAAGTTCTTGCTCAGAGTCTGCCTGTAATGCCACGTTGTCAGCATAGAGCAACTTTGTTGATCTGTCCTTTCCAACCTACTTGCTAATATAGTCCATTACAAGTATGAACAGCAGTGGGCTCAGAGCTGAACCTTGATGCACCTCCACTTCTACTGCAAATCCCTCAATGAGATCAAACACTGTTTGCACTTGACTCATTGAGTCCGTGTACATAACCTGCACCAATTATACTAATGTTTCTGTGACATAAAACCACCACAGGATTGCCCAAATCAGCTTTCTTTGGAACTTGTCATATATTTTTTGAAGTCTAGGAAAGCCCAGCTGGACTCTTTCCTCCTCTCTAGCTTCTTCTCAACTATCTGTCTCACTGCAAACATTGGGTCAGTTATGTTGCATCCTGATCTGAATCCAAACGGCTCATCTCCCACCTTACTTTCTACTGCTCTGTCTGTCCATCTGTCAATCACCGTCTCCAGAATTTTCATGCAGTGTGATAGGCGTTTGATACCCCTATACTGCCCACAGTTGTGGATGTCCCCTTTTTTCTTGTACACTGGCACTAGTAAGCTTATTCTCCAGTCATCTGGGATATGCCTTTCTCTCCATACTGCTATGAGTACCCTCAGGAGCCATTTCTCTCCTGTCTCACCCAACATCTTTATCATATCTGTTGTGACCTCATCTGAGCCTGCTGCTTTCCCTGACTTCATCTTCTTCAGTGCTCTTCTTACTTCTTCTAGGGTGGACTCCTCATCTTTCATTCTAGGTTGTGTCTGGGGCAGCACAACTTCTGTGTGGCTTTCTTCATTCAGTTGCTTCTGAAGTATTCCTTCTAACTGCCTTTGATGTCATGAGAACTGGTGAGCAGGTTGTTGCTGGCCCTTATGAAACATGTCTGACTATCTTCTTTATCTTTCTGTCTTTGCCTTACAACCTGATAGAGTTTGTCTGTGCCATTTACTGAGTCACTTTCTAAAACCTGGTAGAGTGCCTCTGATGCCTTGTTCTTTGCTGCTGGAACTCCTCTGTGAGCTTCTTTGTTAGCCAAACAATATTCCTTCCTGGCCGGGCCTGTCTTTTCCATTACCCACTTTTGCCTGCACTGTTTCTTTCTTTTGATGACTTCCTGGACTTCTGCATTCCACCACCAGCTTTCCTTATGTACTTTATTTCCATACCTGGCTTGGCCACATATGTATTCTGTAGTCACACATGCTGTTTTGAGGTGCTGCCTTGAGGTGCTGCCATTCCTCTTCAGCTCCACCTTTTTCCTCCTCTTCTTGGGGTGCTAGAGCCCTGAGCAATGTCTTGAAGTGTACTTTGTCTCCAGTCAACTTCTAGGTCTTCAGCCTGGTCTCTGTTGAACTTAGAGCCTTCCCTGACTAACTACTTGCAGCTGATTGTGGTAATCAGTGGCCTATACTGTGGGTCAGCTGTTTCACTGGGACTTTGCAATCACTGACTCTACCCCAGTGCCCTTTTCTTACTAGAAGGAAGTCTACCTGAGTTACATGTTGGCTTGTATGTGATCTTGTGACTGTCTCTCTTACTGAACCATGTATTGACCACAATCAAGCCATTTGTCAGACAAATGTCTATAATGGTCTCTCCTTCTTTATTCTTGTTGTCCCAGCCATATGGACCCACAGTTGTGGATGTCCCCTTGTTCTTGTACACTGGCACTAGTACAAGAAATCCTCATATCCTCTTCTGCCTGTCCCAATATCTGCATTCAGGTCACCCATTATCAACAACAATTCATGTTGTCCTGCTTTATCTAGTAGGTACTGCAACTGTCTGAATGCACTCTTTTGCTCATTATCACAACCCTTCTGTGGGGAACTTGCTGAGATTATGAATACTGCCCAGTCATTACACTGCAATCTGATTGTCATGAGTCTGTCACTAATTCTGATGACATCCCTCATTGTCTTATGAGGTTTCTCTTTCACCACAATTCTCTCACTAGTCTGCCTTCCTCCTGAGTAGTAGACTCTAGACCCAAGGCAAGTGGCTTTGCTGGACCGCCCTTTCACATTGTCTCCTGGGTACATACGATATCCAGTTTCCTCCTTACCATAATGCCATCTACTTCTGTATCCTGTTAGTGAACCTATATTGAGTTCTGGCAAGTTGATGGGTTTTACATCCACCTTTTGTTCAGCATAGCTATCCCAGTTAATCAAAGCTAGACAACTGGACACAGAGCAGCTCGCAGCTTAATGACCCAGGCAGACATACACTGGCTAGTAGGGGCACATTCACCCCCTCCCTCCATTAGCATGGGTCCTTGGTATAGATTAGAGTAACCAAACAGTGAAATAACTCCAAAGGAAGGTACAAAAATAGTTTAAAAAACTTTTAATAACAAACTGAGCACTTTTGTCCCATTAAAGGAGACTTCATCAGAATAAAGATCCACATAAAGAACTTTCCATAATACTCGTGGTACAAGTTCATTGCTTCATCAATTAAGGGAAATCAATTAATTTTTAAAACTGTATACAACATTAAAAAAATTGTGAAACCAATATGCCATTTGAAATAAAAATAATATCATATTAAAATCTTACTGCAACAGACCACGTACAATATACAGTAGTTGAATAAAAAGAACATTACAATATATGAAAAAAAAACTTTTTCTTAAAATATTAAAAAATAGAAAGACTGGGAAAATTTATTTGAAATTTGTTAGCTTTCATCTGTAGTATGGGTGAAATGGAAATATGTTCATTTAACCCTGGTGGAAAAACAGCCCTTAACCTGATCTGTCACACCAATTCACATTTACCTAACTGAACCTTCCAATCATCACCTTATGGGTTCTGAGTGACCTGTTCTAAAATACCAAAATAATGTTTTTAAAGGGTGACAGATGGATGAATTTGTATACAAGGCCCTACTCACTTTGCAGTTGATGAGTATTTTTATAAAAAAATCGATGTTTTGAAAAACCCTCTGTTTTACCCACATAAAACACTGTGCTTTTGGAACATTTAGCCAAATAAACAACCCCCCCCCCCTTGAGAGGTACCCTTCTGAAAAGTCACTTCAGATTTTGTCATATTGCTCAAAATAAGTAATTGATCACTCATAATATAAGTGCATTGCTTGCAACTTCTACATTGGGTGGTTCCCTTCTGTGTGGTTGTAGGGTCAGTGTACCTATTGGTTGTAGGGTCAGTGTACCTATTGGTTGTAGGGTCAGTGTACCTATTAGTCTTATTTTCTAAAAGTGTTTTGAAACTAGGAGCTGTCTTGAATATAAATGTAAGTGCAGACTCTACTATATTAAAAAGACCCAGGTGGGTTTTGAAAATACACTAATTTCTCTTAAGTATGTCTTTAAGGTTTTTAGAAAAGTCATTGTATTGTACTATAAGGACTTTCTCATAAATACCAGTTCTTTGTTTGGAGCACATCTCTTCTGTTGCATTTCCTAAAATAGGTTTATGTTTTTCACCACATTCTCTGAATACTTTATTCACAAGGGTAGATGGCTAGCCTATTGTAATGAACATCTACTTTAGTTTGACCAGCCCCCTACCCCTAATCATTAAGTTCAGTTGTCATTCTTGCAACCCTGATGCACTGTCTCTTAACTAGGCCTTTCTTCTGCGAGAGAGGGGTGACAACTGGAACAGTGCAAATAAGAGTTGCAAAAAGCATTTTCCTGTATACATTAGATTTGAACCCTAATGGTGTGTGGGGTATTAGTGTGTCTATGTAATTCATTTTTTGATGTTCCAGTTGTAAGTAAATTTCAAGAAACTGGTGGTGCGGTTCAAATATTCTACAAAACAATGAATATCTTCTATACTACCATCCCATAAAAGAAAAAATATCGTCAAGGTATCTCAGATATAAATGAATGTTCTTAAAATGTGTAGTTTTAAAAACATGTTGATCTTCCCATCTTAACAGGATCAGGTTTGCAAAAATTGGGGTGTAAGCCTATCCCATAGCAGCACCTCTAGTTTGTTGAAAAAAATTCTCCTTTGAAAAAAATGTAATTATGATTGAGAACTAATGAAGTAAGTTCAACTATTAGGTTGATTTTTTTTCATTTGAAAGAAAAGAAAAACTACTCAAGATGTCCCTGAACAATTCTAAACTTTCTGTCCTAGGAATAACAGTAAATAAATCTACTACATCTATAGTGACAAATGTAAGATTCTTGTTCTATAATTCCTTCTTCAAATGCCCCAAAAAGTTTCAGGAGTCCTTAAGAAGGTGGGGTACCAGTTTATAAATCTGTTTGAGCCACCTATGAATAAGGACTGCTACAGGTATGTTTTAGACCAGTGAACTGAAACTATGAGTCTAAACAAGGGGTTGGTGATGTTTTTATGTATTTTCAGAATGCCAAAAATAGTAGGAATGAGTGGCTTTGGGTTTAGTAAAAACTGTATTTGACCATATTAATTCTTTGATCTAATAAATATTCTTCTAAGTGGAGATCTATTCTATGGTGTGCTATATTAATTAGATTTTCTGATTCAGGGTATATATTTCAGTGTTGTGCAACAAATCCAACATAACATTTGAATAATCCAAGGCATTGTACAAATCAATTCCACCCCCTTTGTTGGGTTTCATTAAACACAAATTTCTATCCTCTCTTAAATTACCAAAAAGTAAATTTTCTTCCCATGTTAAGTTAGGAAACCATCACGTACTGTGATAACATGTTCGGTAAATATCTTCCATAATTGCTATTTCAAAAATGTGGAGAGTGGGGTATAAAGGGGGATTGAAAGTACTGTGATTCTTTATTTTAGCTCCCTTGTGTGTATTAAATGGAAGTTCCTCCTTATCATTGTCATGAAACATCATAGACAGCTTTAGGTTTCTTATAAATAAATTAAATTCTGTGAGCATATCTCCAACATCAATGTTCATTTTGGGAACGTATTTGAAACCCTTCTGAAACAGAGAAAAATGCACTTTTGTGATAGCACAATTAGTATAATTATAAATGTTAAACCCATCTTATGTATGAATAATACCTCCTTTAACTATGTTTAATATTTCTTCTTCCCCCGGTCTTTTTGAATAAATCTTGTCTGTTAATTGTGGGGAAGCACAGAGGTAATTCAGCCATGGGTCTTCTTTGTGTTTTGAGTGACTTGCTAACCTCTCTGACTGCCTCAACATGTGAAATTCCTGGGAATCCCCAAACTGGATGTCTGAATCTGGACTATCCAAGGGTCTCTCAACTAGCCCTTCCTCCTGCCTACCTTCGGCAAGAACTGCGGGCTCAGAGTGGAGGTGATGGGTTCTTTCTTCAGCCTCTGAAAATAGCTTGTGCACTGCAGGATAAGCTTCCTTATTATTATACTGCTTAATGTCTCTCTCCAACTTCCTCTTTGTCTTTAAAAAGATACTATTACATTTCCTATCTATGCTCATTAAAACTGTCTCATATAAATTTTTGGACTGATCAAAGAGTAAATCATTTAAAATCTTTTAATGCAGTCCTTTGACATCTTGACACAATTTACAGATAGGTATTCATTATGTTTAACAACTTTTTGCTTAAGATTAACACAGTGTTTGTCAAACATGCTGATGAAATCATTAACCAATTTCTTCTGTATATACAAACCCAAAAGGGAACTTATATACTCACAGACTTTGAGGTACAATATTGGAAGTAGAACACTGTCTGAGATAAAAATTCTCAATTTGCAGAGTTTTAACATTTGTTACATATTGTGTATGGTCAAGTTGTGAAACATTGGAACCAATCTGAAAGTCAAACAAATTACCAGTGACATCATTATTTGGAAAAATGACATCTCTCAACTGCTTGTGAGAAGATGATCTTACAACAAGTTTAGAAAAAGGTGCAGTACCTGCTACCGTAGCATATAAATGTTGTAAATATCCATGGTGTTGTACCGTTGAACCATTGTTGATCTCTACAATCTCTTGTCCCCTGGTGAACTGCGGGAGCACAGTGTGTGAATGGGAAAATAAGGAGCGTTGTGCAAAATTCATTGTGGGCTTCAGAGATATTCTTACCCTCTAGCTGGATGCCATAATGGACATGAACAGGAACCGGACCTGGAGGGGATGTAGAAGTGATGCTTTCCTTTTCCTGAAATGGTCAGCAGATAAAAGGTCAATCAATCTGGTGAGCTGTCCCTTCAAAGAGGCAACATCTTCTTTTAGTTTACAAAGTTTACAAGTTTGTTTGTAAAGTCATACAATTTCTTTTCTCCTTTTATACTAAGAAAGAGTAGGCCAGATCCTCAAATCACTTATCAAAGGAAATACCTAATGTGGTGACATTAGTCAACACGACTGAATCACCTAGAGCCATATTTTACACCATCAAATGGCTAGCCCTACCACAGCGCACACTCTGTAATCTGTTTTCTTCTATTTTGAGAATACTACACACCAACCCAAAGCGGTTGGTCTATACAACTCTTCCCCCTGTAGGGTACCATCTATGATGCTGCCCACAACTCCATTCCTGCGTGAGTTTGAGAGAGAAAAACTCAGCATGTTTTTCAGAGGTGGGAGGAACCTCACAGAGGCACAGGGAGAACACACAGGCTGCATAGAGGCATTGGTTGGAGGTCAGGATCAAACATTGTACCTAGTGAAGAGAGGTGAAGACCTTAACCATTATGTCAACTGGTCTCTGTATGTATGCATTTATTTATTGTGCCCAGTAAACTGTTTTGACCAAGGCCTGCCCTTCTAGCTGCTCTATGAACACAGCTGCTCACCCTGGGCAACATCCTTTCATTCCATTTATTCTCAGGAATAGAGTCTGGCTTGGTAAAAGTGGGAGTGTTACTGATTTCTCAAATTATACCCTAGCCTTCTCTGTGCATGTCTTGTTATGCCCAAAAGGCTGGCATGCAGTGTGTCTTTGCAATGTTCATCCATGCCATTTCATATGACATAATCAGTTGACACTGGTTCCATATAGGCTGCATCTTCCATGTTAACCCTGATCTCCAGTGGAATGTAAATTATGAACCACATGCATGGACATACACTCTGTGACATTACCTCTCAAAAGACATGCGCAAGTGTATCCTCATCATTTCTCTTCTTACTCCCACATGCCAATATCAGCAGGTACTTAAACCACAAAATGATCTCAGGATGATTTATTGAATGAGTTTGATTTTACTCTTAGTCTAAAGAGGAAGGTGTCAGTGTCTGTGTTAGTTACAGAGGGTGCAACCATGGGTGGAGAGCTGAAAGATCCTGTATTTATTAAGTGATGGTTAAGATGCTATAATCCTAAATTGGATTTATGTGTTTTTTCCAGTTCTTTAATCTACATAGCTGTTCACCTCTCAGGGCAAGAACGGGGGATGAATCCTAAAAATAATGAGGACAAAAGCCCCAAATCAGGTCTCGTACACAGAAAGTTTTCAGAACAACAGACTTTGCATTAACCTTCATTTTTTGAAGAATATGGCGTGTGAAACTCAAATGCTCATCATTATATAATGACTGCAATCATTAACAATTTCCCTAAAAAAATCACAAATTTTATAAAATACAGATTAAAAATATGAGACAAAAATCAGAGACGATCTATGAAATGAGAGCCATCTGATTGCTATGTTTACATATGGCATTCCCACAACACTGGGATCTCTATGAGGCATATGTGTTTGCCATTTCTTTTGGGCTGTGTGTACTGTGCTGGATGTGTTTATCATCACACCACAATTCTTTTGTCTTATGTTTGTTTCTTTCTGCACTACACTTTGTTTAGCTGATTGCATATATTGGGACAGTTACAATTTTAGATCATCAGTATGACAAGTTTGGCTTTGCGAGCACTGCTGTTTCATGGCTTGCTGACTGATACTCATTCATTTAATGAATCGGACATTGTATGATTTTATATACATCAAACTTGTTATGACACATCTGTATTTCCTCTATGAAACTTACCTAATTAATATGAAATACTGGGGTTCTCTTTCTGATGATTATTTATGCCTAGAGTTCATGTATTTTTTTCAATGAGGACCAAAATATTTTGTATGTGATGTCATTGGGGTTTGTTTGAATTGGTCAAGAGATCTTCCCATAAAAACTGCTAAGTGGTGGAATATCAAGGATAGCCTTCCCTCTTTAAGAACTATTATTTCAGTAAGGGAAGCTAACACAGAAGTAGAACCCATATATTTTGGTCAATGGAAATAAAACAAAGTGTGCAACCTACTGAGACATTCCCACTAGTAAAATATCTGGGTCTATATTATCATATTGCACACACAGAAGAACGAACAACAGATAATCGACCCCAGTTAAGCGAAACCTAAAAACATCAAAACTAGAACAGTGATTATTTTCCAATGGAAAACAATCGCTGTTCCAAAAAAAAAACAAACTGTTAAACATTACTTAATGTGGGGGGCGTCACCCCTCACACCCCCCGTGGGGGTCTGGGCCCCTACATCCACCTACTTAAATATACCAACTCCGAAATCGCACTACAGTACTGAAAAGGCAAAGTAGTGAAAGCGGCCAAACAAATTCTTTCCCAGGGAAAGAATTTGCTGAAAAGCTGCTTTGCTATTTTGCCTTTTTACGTTTTACAGTTTGACAAAGACCAATTTGACAACCTGCGTCTGTGACAGTGTAATAGGGAGCCAAATATCTATGTCATTTATAATTATGTCAAGCAGTTTCAACCCATATCAGCTTTGCTGATATCATCCAAGCCTATTTATTTGTCATTTGCTGGAGTGTAAAACTGCTTGAGTTGCCCATTGCTCATGTCACTGTAACTTAAGACACAAAGAAGCAAATTCCTACTGCTTGCATGCATCTCTTTAAGAGCTGGTCTAATTTTAGAGCCTCCCAAAAAAGAGTTACACAGACTTTATACTGCCTCCTCTTTTTCTGAGGTGCAGTGATCTTGGAGTAATAAATTAAAGAGCTACGGAGAGTGAAGTCATTCATATTCGTGTTGCAGGGAGATTTTCCCTACTGCAAAATGTTATTTGTTTTAGGTTGTATTTGCTTTGATGTTTGCAGGTTCAAATTTGTGTGTTATTTGGTTGTGTGTATGTGTGTGTGTGTTTGTGTGCATGTGTATGTTAGTGGAAGCTCATTTTTTTTTTTGCCTCGCTTTTTGATACAAGCTTGAATAATTTGATAGAACTGATCATATCATATCTTATCATATCTATCTATATAAATATTTGTGTGTCTTTCTAAATATATCTGCCTTTCCATCCATTTATCCACCCATTTATCTAGCCACAGACAGAACTTAATGTATAGTAAAGAACAACCAGATTCAATAAAGCCTACCCTAAGTGTACATGATATGTATTCAATAAAATTCTTAGCACGTTTTTGTGGTTACTAGTTACTTGGAAAGATTACACTAAGTGTGCATGTAGTCTACAGTTTGTAGTAACTTTTAAGAATCCCTGTCAATATTTAAAGCTGTAAGAATATCAGTAGGAAAACTAAAATTAGGAGGAAGAAGGTGTGAGTTATGCATGTGTTGTCTGCTCACTCAGAACAGTGTACACTTAATGTAGGGTTTATTGAACCCCTGGAGAAATCTCCCAACTTTGCTGCATCAGACATGTCTTTTGATGTCTGTATCAGTTCAGAGTTCCCATTTTGTTTGAATGCATGACATGTCCTGGTACTAATTACATACAAAATTTAAAAAGCATGAAAAACAGGATATGACTTGTCTTACCACTAAGCATGTTCTGCTTTTAAAAAGGCAATATTGTTAGCTTTGGAGTTCCTAATGCTTGCATTAAAAATATTGGTGGTAGACACAAAATTGGGAATAAAATTAAAATATATGAAAAAAGCCTTTATTACAAGAATATGAAACACTTTAAGGAAACAACTGAAAAAAGGCAGCAAGTCTGTTGTTTTTGACTTTGAAATCTATTTGGCAAGAAATGTGTAATTATGCAATACAGGAATATGTCTGAAAGGGAAGGCATTGTTATGTAAGTTAATTTCAATTACCTTATCTATAAATAGAAGCCATCATAGCTATAGTGCTATTTTCCTACAACATATATAATAAAATACTTCACAGGAAAAGATTTATAACAGCCTCTCCCCGGGATTCATGAAGCTCGGCGCAAGGCCGGTGTAAGGCTTGCGCCGGCAGTGCAGTGAATAATCGGCGTAGCAGCGCCATATGCATAGTAATGAGTGTGCGCCGCAACCACAGACACGTGCGGAGGGCACGTGAGTGAGCCCAAGTAGGATGCGGCCGTAGGCGTGGCCAAGCCGGCAGGCGATGAGCAACCTAAAGTGCTGACTTCCACAGGCCGCCTGCAATAGTAACCGCACAGGCCAGGGTCCGTGGATAATGAAACGTACGCAGAGTATGCAACATAGTACCCGTTCACACAAAACGGAGAACCAAACATTAACCCACGAAGTCCAAAGTGTACCCGTCCAAGGAACAAAGGATATGCGTAATACCGTGTCCGTCACGCAATGCACTGTCAGTGGGCATACCCAGTGAAGGTGTACCGCAGCATGTCAGCGCACCGCACCTACATAGAAGTAGCCACATGGGCATGGTCACCAGCAGTAGTGAGAGTACACAGCTGGGTAGCCGTGTCGATATAACAACAAGAAGGAAACCAGATACCCTAAACACAGACAAACATGTGCATAGCAACATGTACTACACCCAGCAACGTGCCCGTCGCATACACATAGGACTGCGTATGCCTAAGCGTAATATCCAGAAGCAGAACCCATGCATGCAAATGTAATACACAAGAGCCCCGTCATAGCATGTAACCCGCACCCATGTACGACCGTGCACCCAACCCAGCTAGCAGCCTTGCGCAGCTGCACACCTACACACAATGGGTATACCTGAAATGTAGTAAGAAGTATTGTCCTAGGCAGTGCCACGTGGGCAAATATGTACCCCACATGTTAACATCCCACCTCAGGTACAGATATCCAAATGGCTGCATGTGAATGTGTCGGAAGAATGTGTACATCCCGCATGTGGTATGGACCTGTCGAAACCCCATAGGCGTGCACACGCCACGGTGCCCATAACTGTACACATCTGGACAAGGCAGTATGTTCAGCCACCGTACTGATGATTAGCTATGCAGACATGTCAAACACAACACATATGGCGGAACATCTGCCCACCAAGCAGGACGCCCCAACAGGGTGCCACAGGCACAGAAGGTGAAGGTGGGACAACACACGTTGAGAATAGCGTTGCCGGATGGCCAAACACCCACGGCCAACGCAAAGGATGGAATAACATGTATATGCCTGGATGAATGGGTATGTCATAGCATGGGAATAGGCCAAGCTATCCACCATAATAGCCATGTGTACCAGATACAAACAGCCAGTAACACGCAGTAGTAATGCAGGAAGGCATACACGACTGTGGGAATAGCACAGGACATATAGCATGTGCCAAGTGTTGACGCATGACACAAATGTCCAGGATGGGGCTCCCTGCAAAGAGGAACATGTGCCAACCCCACCCCCCACAGATGTACCGGCAGTGGAAACACATCCCAAACACACACCAACACTACCGTCCATCCCACGATAGTAACGGAGGCTGGTCAAAGACCACCATGATGAGTGCACAAACAGGGACATGTGTAACCGTTGCCCTAACAACCCCCCTCAGGCCAAAGAATAATAGTATGGACATATGCATGTAATGCTGTGAAGGATGTGTGGTAGTCCTCAGTATCACAGAGATAGGTACACAGATACACTGTAATCAACCGTGACGTATGTGCACTGTAGACAGCATACCTGCAGGTAATACATAGTTCAATCATGTGCCACAGAAATATACACATATGAATGAGGATAGGGGATAGACAAGTGTGAATGGGACAAACTATGAACATAGGTTCATAGGTCCATATGTACATAGTAGGCTATCTACCCAAGGGCAGCTATAACCCTAGCCCATAGTTATGTTTCCTTTGCCAACCCTCCAGTCCGGAGATAAAATGCCTATTACATTGTTGTACCTCTGTTAAGCAGTGACAATGATGTAATCCCTGGGGTATATCTGCAATCTCCCATCCATTGGACAAGATCCCCCTCGAACAAGGCCAGCAAGGTTCTCTGCCTCACATGTACTGGGATGTTGTTCCACAGCATAGTGAGTGTCTGGGTGATGTATCTGTCCCTCCAACACATTCTATTAATGACCGTGTCAAGGTTCACGTCACCTGCCCCTGTGGTTCTGAGGGATGTAGATCCATTAGGTGAAGCATAGTCATCAAATATGGGTCGACATGGCCTTGTATGTCAGGCACAGGTCACCACTGAACAAGTGGTATGTGACTGAATGGAGCAGGAGTCCTTACAGTCGGGCAGCATAACACAAATTCCTGACACCCTGCATCCGTCTGACGATGAACCTATGGGGCCTTCCCAGCTGCTGCAGGTGTCGGGTCAGATACCTTCGAGCGGGCAATGTACTCAATCATAGGTCTAATGAGTGATGAGTACAAGGAGATGATGACCTCCCCTGATCTAGATGTGAATCCCTGCACGATCAGGTGGGCAATGTAGAAGTTCTACCGAACCACGTTAGCAACGTGTGTGTGTCGAACGAATGGTGACTGACAACCTGGGTCCCCAGATCCCTGGTAATTCCCTCTGTGCTCAGTGGATTGCCACCCATATGGTGGCTAGGGGTGACCTTGTTCTTCCCGATGGGTATGACTATGCATTACCCGGCATTTAGCTGTAGGCTATGTCCCTGGCAGCAGATATCCATATCTGTGAGGCCCCTCTGAAGGATATCTGTGTCAGATGTCCGTCCCACTATGGCACCCAGTTCGCAGTCATCTGCAAACAATGTCAGCCATAACCCCCCTGTGTTTGCTTGTACTTTGGAAATGTAGATGCAGAAAAAGAGTGGACCCAGGACAGAGCCCCGTGGGACACCGCCTGTGACTGGCAGTGAGTCTGACATGGTGCCAGCAACTATGACCGTGTAGGTTGTGTCACCTAGCCAGTTTGCAACCCATCCTGCGATGTACAGGTTCACATCCAAGCCGATGGGTTTATCAATGATACCCGAGGGGGGTATTGTGTTGAAGGCCTTTGCCAGGTCGAGG
Organism: Protopterus annectens; assembly: GCF_019279795.1. NCBI lineage: Eukaryota > Metazoa > Chordata > Ceratodontiformes > Protopteridae > Protopterus > Protopterus annectens. The sequence continues at coordinate 1,540,837,095 of NC_056732.1, forward strand.
TAGGCTGTATGGACTGCCTGACCCTCATCAATGGCCTTGGTGACTGTTCCTAAAACGTCAACCAAGTTTTAAATGCATGATCTGCCTTTGACCAAGCCAAACTGGGTTGGATGCAAAGTATGCAAGTCCCCTATGTCGTCATCTATGAGCTCCAGTATGATCCTTCCCCATGTCTTTGCAGATAAGGCTTCTCAAGCTAATGGGACGGTAATAACCAGGGTCAGTGGAGGCACTGCCCCTGTGAAGTGGGACTACAGTCGCCGTGCGCCACAACTTGGATACGTTACCTGAGGTGAGGCTAAGATTAAACAGCTGTCCTAACTGTGGGTCTAATTCCTCAATGAGATTGCGGAGTACACAGCCGGGACACCATCTGGTCCCATGGATGCTGTGTTCACTACCTTGGAGAGAGCATGTCCCACCTGTGCATTACAGAACATTCGGGGGCCACAATCTTCTGGTACAGACATCCCTCCATGTGGGGGGGGGGTGGAGATGTCTTCACCGAACCTGTCAGCCAGTATGTTGGCAATGTGTGTATGTTCAGTAAACTTCACATCATTGTGAACCCAGTCAGAGCATATCTGGGAGTGTCCTCCCAGGTGTCCAACATAGCTAAAGAAGGCCGTATGATTGTCTGTCGAGTCCTTGGTGATATATCTGTCGGACCTGCCCCGGATGATGTCATGAGAGCTTGTAGTTCTTCACATATAATGAGCAAGGGTGTCATACCTCACAAGGAGTCTGCTCTGTCTTGTAGTAGCTACCTCCTCTCGTTGTAGAGCTTGTGTATAGCTGGGGTACACCACACTGGATGCTTGGCATTGGTACAAAGACTCACAGTTGTGTAAGGGATTGCCTGATCCATGCAGTCCTGTAGGTGCTGGTAGAAGGCATATGTAAGTGATTCAGTGGCTTGAGTAATGTTCACCACTGGCTCAGGGGCCTTAAAGGAGACCACACTAGTGTTTAGAAATGTGAAGTCGGCTTTTGAGAAAGCCATATGTATGGTAACCGGCACCACCCACAGCATTGTATGTCAATAGCAGAAGCTATTGTCCAAATAACATATTATTAACTTTATTATTAAAATATGTATTATTATTTATTTAGTTATATGTTTCTGCTAATTACACTTGAAAATGCCAGGTAAGACCGGGCGAAAGTGCTCGTGATCTACCTGTTATGGTGGTGTCATTCTGACAATAAAGTGGCGATACTTCCCTATTGGGACTTCTGGGGATTATTTAAAGCAGTTGCTAACCTGCATCTTTGGATGTACACCATTTGGTTTCAGTTTTGAAAAACCTGGTTTTCGTAGCACTACATAATATGGGTAGTCAAACAGACATCCGCGATTGGGGAACATACAGCAGCAGTCAAAACCACTGGCCAGATGGACACAGTCCAGCAACATCTACACTTTACATATGCACATTGGTGTCCATTGTAGGACCCCAAAAATTGATCCATACGCAATATCTACCAGCTGCAACTGATAGACCCAGAAGAACTGATAGCCGTGACTATGGCACAGCTAGACATATGCACCACCAGTGTGTTCAAGGTTGATGACAAGTGTCCATGAAATGCAGGACATATGAACAGAAATCCCCAGATGGTCGAGTCCATAGAAGTGCGTCCACATCCCAGTCCCGCACACATGAAGGATGTGTAATGGGTACCGTCGAGGGTTGCAGCCATGGGATCGTGGGTATGCAGGAATGGGGCTCGGTGTTGTTTGGCAGATAATCCGTTGTCCTGCCACGTGGGAGGGATGTGGGTATAGCACATGCCTTACTCCCCACTAATAATGCAAAGCATCCACCGGATAATGCTAAATGCAGGTGTGAAATGTGTACTGCCCTATACCAGTGTCCAGTAGGCAATTCCCATGGATGGACAAGCGTACGACCAAGATGGCACCCATAACTGCAAACCTGGTGGAATTACACAGCTGCAGTAAGGCATAACACAGGAAATACAGATAGGGACTACAGTAGACACTCCCCATACAAAGCCAGCCCGCCGTGCGAATCCCGGCGTACACAGCACTCAATCTGCCAGCACCAAAATGGGGATCACTCGCTTCCATACCGTGGAACAAATGGGCGACCTGTGGAACACATACCAATGGCACACTAACAACTTCAGCTAGGAAGGTCATAGGATGGTTAAACTATGGCGTTTCCACTTATAAAGAACATCCTTCAGTGAATTAATAGGATTAATGTCAATTGACCATGGAATACACCTAATCAACATCAAAGAACCGCTGGCACCTGATGGCACACAATCCAAAACACACATAGGTAGATGAAACAGTCAACGTAGACATTGTCCAGGACAGGTCACAAATGGTATACAAAGGTTCATTCATAGACATGTAAGCGCTTTCACCCATAGGCTCCGTCAGACACATAACATAAAAGCATCCATGCTTTAAATATCCCGACTTACACTTTCATTGGTCAATTTCTCAGCAAACAATGAACATTTAACCACAGCATATAAAGCACAGACGCAATGTTAGCTACACACACATATATTAACATCTCCAAAAACATCCTATTAACACATGTATTATATGATATTGTACTATGCCTAATACTCATCAGTCAAAGATCTAACAATATATATAGAAGATATGTATATCATATCAATGTAATACAGTGGTAAACAACTGAAAGAGTGGACTAATGTGTGTTAACTGTATATCTGTACTTAAACTACATTCCTGTTATGGGGGTTTAAGCCACCTGCTTCTCAAAAGAGGTTTCATCAGTGTTTCATCAGTCAGCCCTGGTGTGTGGTCAACCCTCCACCTAATAATCCATCTAAATCCGCATTCTAAAGCATAGTTGATGAGGTCCCCCCTCTGGTATTATAACCTAGCCTTCGTAAAACACTGAATGTAAACGTATGCCTTGTGATGTGCTCATAGCCGGCCGTAGGCATACGCCAATCCTGTGGCTGCCTAGGGTGCCACACTAGTAGGGCCACCTGTCTAGTAGGTATGTCATGTAGGTACACCAGGATGGGGGCACCATGTGTTGTGGTGGTGTGCGCCATGGAGCCCTATAGCCTAGGGCAGCGGTCGATCTAAGGCCGCTGCCGTAGGAGGGGTAGTACGGTCTGCAGGTATGTGCAGAAGTGCACATGAAACAGCGGTTCACAAGGATTACCCATAGTGGCGACACCTGCACAGATGGCTATAGCGGGACACACACACGACCATGCATACAGCACAGTTAGACATACACACACCTTAAATAGGCAATTATACACAAGGTTTATGGCGTGTACGGGTACAGTGTCAGTACAGCAAGGATAGCTGTCTGCCACGATATCCAGCAGATGTCTCTAGGGTGTTCTGGAATACGGACGTTGCATGGACAATGAGTGGATATGCATCGTACCACAGTTCTATGTGTCAGCCGTGCAAATATGCGATACATGGGACAGACAGCTGTCCATGCAAGAGCAGCGCTATGGGCACAACATAGGTATGTAGATATACAACGACAGAGATACAGACGGACACATGTGGCAAGGCCGTGAGTGTAACGTACACAGCACCACCCCACCACACCATAGCAGGGTGCACGTGGAGAACACGCTACGGAGGTTGCCAACCACAGCAGGCACACAGGCAGTCCACGAGCTGCGTCTCACCATCCACAAACACAGGGATGGCGGCAGGATATGAGTGTTCTGCGGAAACTCTAAAGCCATACCCTATGAACCCATGCGGCTGGGAGCATAGACACACACACACATCTGGCAGGCATGGTGATTGACCACACCCCCACATACCCAACCGCACAACAGTATGACACAGGTATGGAATGCGCTACGTGGACCACCGAACACAGCATCGTCAGAGGCACATGTCCAGGTGGGTGACAACATCCGTAAAGGAATAGCCGCAGATAGCCAAGGTATGTGTTGCCAAGCGTCTAAAATAACTACACTCTACTAGGGAAGCTGTGAACACTCACACCCCACACACACACGGAAAAGGGCCGGGAGTTGAACCTATGCCTACCTACATGTACTCACTACAGCATGATGCATTTACAGAACGCGCTACCGAGATTACTGAGCACAGTGTTGTCAGAAGCATACTTCTAGGCGGGTGACATCATCCGTAAGGGAATAGCTGACAATAGCCAAGGTATGTGTTGCGAAGCGTCTAAAAGCATGTTCATCTGCAGAGGCAGCTGGAAACACACACACCTACGGGGAAGGGCCGGGAGTCGAACCTACGCTTACCTACATGAACTCACTACAGCATGATGCATTTACAGAACGTGCTACCAAGATTACTGAGCACAGCGCTGTCAGAGGCATACTTCTAGGTGGGTGACATCATCCGTAAGGGAATAGCTGACAATAGCCAAGGTATGTGTTGTGAAGCATCTAAAAGCATGTTTATCTGCAGAGGCGGCTGGAAACGTGCACACACACACACACTTCACACACACACACAGGGAAGGGCCGGGAGTCGAACCTATGCCTGCCTACATGAACACACTACAGCATGATGCATTTACAGAATGCGCTACCAAGATTACGGAGCACAGTGCTGTCAGAGGCATACTTCTAGGCGGGTGACATCATCCGTAAGGGAATAGCTGACAATAGCCAAGGTATGTGTTGCAAAGCATCTAAAAGCATGTTTATCTGCAGAGGCAGCTGGAAACACACACACACACACCTCACACACACACACGGGGAAGGGCCGGGAGTCAAACCTACGCCTACCTACATGAACTCACTACAGCATGATGCATTTACAGAATGCGCTACCGAGATTACTGAGCACAGCACTGTCAGAGGCATACTTCTAGGTGGGTGACATCATCCGTAAGGGAATAGCTGACAATAGCCAAGGCATGTGTTGCGAAGCGTCTAAAAGCATGTTCATCTGCAGAGGCAGCTGGAAACACACACACGGGGAAGGGCCGGGAGTCAAACCTATGCCTACCTACATGAACTCACTACAGCATGATGCATTTACAGAATGCGCTACCGAGATTATTGAGCACAGCGCTGTCAGAGGCATACTTCTAGGAGGGTGACATCATCCGTAAGGGAATAGCTGACAATAGCCAAGGTATGTGTTGAGAAGCATCTAAAAGCATGGTCATCTGCAGAGGCAGCTGAAAACACACACACACACACACACACACCGGGAAGGGCCAGGAGTTGAACCTACGCCTACCTACATGAACACACTACAGCATGATGCGTTTACAGAATGCGCTACCGAGATTACTGAGCACAGTGCTGTCAGAGGCATACTTCTAGGCGGGTGACATCATCCGTAAGGGAATAGCTGACAATAGCCAAGGTATGTGTTGCGAAGCGTCTAAACGCATGGTCATCTGCAGAGGCAGCTGGAAACACACGTACACACACACACCTCACACACACATGGGGAAGGGCCGGGAGTTGAACCTACGCCTACCTACATGAACTCACTACAGCATAATGCATTTACAGAATGCGCTACCGAGATTACTGAGCACAGCGCTGTCAGAGGCATACTTCTAGGCGGGTGGCATCATCCGTAAGGGAATAGCTGACAATAGGCAAGGTATGTGTTGCGAAGCGTCTAAAAGCATGTTCATCTGCAGAGGCAGCTGGAAACACACACACACACACCGGGAAGAGCCGGGAGTCAAACCTACGCCTACCTACATGGTCTCACTACAGCATGATGCATTTACAGCACGTGCTATCGAGATTACTGAGCACGGCGCTGTCAGAGGCATACTTCTAGGTGGGTGACATCATCCGTAAGGGAATAGCTGACAATAGGCAAGGTATGTGTTGCGAAGCGTCTAAAAGCATGTTCATCTGTAGAGACAGTTGGAAACACACACACACCTCACACACACATGGGGAAGGGCCGGGAGTCGAACCTACGCCTACCTACATGAACTCACTACAGCATAATGCATTTACAGCATGCGCTACTGAGATTACTGAGCACAGTGCTGTCAGAGGCATACTTCTAGGCGGGTGACATCATCCGTAAGGGAATAGCTGACAATAGCCAAGGTATGTGTTGCGAAGCGTCTAAAAGCATGTTCATCTGCAGAGGCAGTTGGAAACACACACCTCACACACACACAGGGAAGGGCTGGGAGTCGAACCTACGCCTACCTACACGAATACACTACAGCATAATACATTTACAGAACGCGCTACCAAGATTACTGAGCACAGCGTTGTCAGAGGCATACTTCTAGGCGGGTGACATCATCCGTAAGGGAATAGCTGACAATAGCCAAGGTATGTGTTGCGAAGCGTCTAAAAGCATGTTCATCTGCAGAGGCAGCTGGAAACACACACACACACACACACAGGGAAGGGCCGGGAGTCGAACCTACACCTACCTACATGAACACACTACAGCATGATGCATTTACAGAATGTGCTACCAAGATTACTGAGCACAGCACTGTCAGGAGGCATACCCCTAGGTGGGTGGTATCATCTGCAGAGGCAAGGCAGCCGATAGGGAATGAAGACAGAGTGCGCAGTCACACAGCATGTTACCATCCCAAGGTGGCCGTACAGTAACACGGTAGTGCTGCAGTCGGGAATACCAACTAACTACGGAGCAGTACATCACAACATGAATATGGGATGCACCACATACAGTATACCCTATGAGAGGGCATCCGGTGTGCAGGATGTAGGCAGCCATTGTGGCATAACAACCACATATGAGTCACCTGGATGGTCACCATGGCTATGCAGGATGTCATTGGCCATGGCTACACGCCTAGTAGCAGACATCGGTGCCGACTGTAGTGTTTACCCCCGAATGGTGTACTGGCCATGCCCTCACACCTAGCGGTTGCGAAGGGGAGACAGACATGCTCACGGGGTATCAACGCAGATGGGCGCGGTGTGCACTGTACTGTGTGTCCATCTACACAGCTGCTTACTGGGCATGCTCAGACACTTAGAATCTGCACAGTGCAGACATGCATACACATGGGGCGATGGCATGGGAGGCAGAATGTGGACCGTCGTGTGTGTCCACCCACACAACAGCAACCCGGCCATGCCACAGACATGGCAGTTGCGAAGGGGAAACAGGCATGCACACGGGGTATCAATGCAGACGGGCGTGGTGTGCACTGTACTGTGTGTCCATCTGCACAGCTGCTTACTGGGCATGCTCAGACACTTAGAATCTGCACAGTGCAGACATGCATACACATGGGGCGATGGCATGGGAGGCAGAATGTGGACCGTCGTGTGTGTCCACCCACACAACAGCAACCCGGCCATGCCACAGACGTGGCAGATGCGAAGGGGAAACAGGCATGCACACGGGGTATCAATGCAGACGGGTGCGGTGTGCACTGTACTGTTTGTCCATCTGCACAGCTGCTTACTGGGCATGCTCAGACACTTAGAATCTGCACAGTGCAGACATGCATACACATGGGGCGATGGCATGGGAGGCAGAATGTGGACCGTCGTGTGTGTCTACCCACACAACAGCAACCCGGCCATGCCACAGACGTGGCAGTTGTGAAGGGGAAACAGGCATGCACACGGGGTATCAATGCAGATGGGCGCGGTGTGCACTGTACTGTGTGTCCATCGACACAGCTGCTTACTGGGCATACTCAGACACTTAGAATCTGCACAGTGCAGACATGCATACACATGGGGCGACGGCATGGGAGGCAGAATGTGGACCGTCATGTGTGTCCACCCATACAACAGCAACCCGTCCATGCTCACACACGTAGTATGTGCTACGCGCCATCCGGCATGCAGACGGAGTGCACACACCACAAGTCACGGCCAGGTAAACCCGTACACATGCACAGGGTGGACACACATGCAGTCACACGTACACACACAGATGACAGCACAGGCGTCACGGGTGCAGGCTGAACATGTACACACTGTAGTGAACACTGTAGCTGCTATGCCAGCACCATGTCATTGGTGCAGCAGTATGCCTCACGGTCCAGCAACTGCATGTGACATATGTCCAGAAGACTATGTGGCGGTGTACATCCGTCGTGCAGAGTACACATGTACTATCAATGATCCCACAGGTGTGATGTAGTCCACCCATACCGGTATACACGGACAGGCGTGCTCCACACATACCATGGGCCTGACACAGATATGACACATGACTGCAGCTGTACCACAGTGAAACAATGTCCGGATATGTCACATATATGATTTCCTGGCTGTGTGCATGGACTGCATGCAGGACACATACGAAGCCTGTGATGTACCACATGCATAACACAGGCGTACGCGGTAATACACACATGAAGGGAAGGCGGACACATGTCTGTGGTATGCACCCCCTACAGGGTGTAGCGGTGTTCACTGGGACACATACCCTTGTACAGTTTGCCTGTGACAGCTGTGATACCATACCACAGTCCATATTCCATGTATGTTGACACACATGTCACAACGTAGCAATGCATACACACATGGCAACAGCGGATACATGTGACACATGTACTGTGCACGGTGCAGCCGTGCATGAGCAGTGTCCGGTGTCCGTAACACAGTTGCAACCCCCTACCACATGCATACCCATCATGGGGGCCGTCATATGGTGGCATAGTAACAGCACGCATGGCAGTCTGTGTGTACACCATGTGTTTAAACACCTGTCCACATGCATGTGTGCAGGCGCTGGTCACAGGTGTGTCACACACCATCCTACCCTGCCATGTGCATACAGTCTGCTATGTCGCCTTTACATGACAGCGCTGCCATGATGCATACCCATCGGCCATGCGTCATCGACCATATGTCACATTGCCACTGTAACCCCTACCACCTCCCAAGTGCAGATATTGGCACAGCTGCCAGATACAGTGGTAGTACGCAGGATGCACCACATACCGCTGCACGCCTGCACATATCCCATGTAACGGGTGTGGCATTCCTAGTACCAACATGTGTGCAGGAATGTGTGCCCATGTATGCCACAGATCGGGGGGACTATGTGCCATGTGCCACACATCACTGTAACCATGGTAGAGATCTGTACCTACATCAGTGTGGGGTGCATCGATGTGGATGGTGCAGTACATGCAACACGTCATCCCTCCATGTAGACATGTGTGGCCACCACCATGTCAGTGTGTCAACATGTGTGTATGTCTGCTGCCTGTTGTGAGGGTGTATGCAGATATAGTGTTGTGACTGGACACTGACCACACAGGGTGACCATCCCATACTGGTGCTGCATTGTACAGCCCTGTCAATGCCATACCTGTGAGCCTTACTGGCCACCTGTGCAAGACCACCCCCTGTGACATGGCGCATGGGTGCATTGTCTTGTGAGGGTGCTGACCACACAGACAGGTGTCCCCATCTGCACACAATGGTGTGTGTGCCATAGAGGTGTACGCACCAAGATTGCGGGCATATTCCTGTACCGGTACAGCATCCGACTGCTGCACACCGTGCACCACAGCTGACAGGTGACACCTGCGGTCAGTAGCCAGCACACTGCGTACGACACCTGCAGAATGTCACCATACCTGTACCGTGTCATGCCATGTATGTGATGTCTCTGTCCACCGTAGCCTGTGGCACCGACCACAGGCATCAGGTGCAGTATATGTGTGGACATGTGCGTCATGTACCGTGTAAGCACTGTTACACTGTATCCGGCTCCGTGCTCTGCAGGTTTATGTGTATAACCTCTCTTCTTGCAATCCTGACTGTCTGTTCTCTATATCACAAAAGCTCTGCACCTGCTCCCATAGTATTCATACATAGGTAAAGTACATGTATACTAAATGGAGTACTACACTGGCCTAGAATCCCCTTGTGTACCCACTTCCCTATAGGTGCCTTCTGACCCGGTTACACAGCAAATGCATTCACGTTCTCTGGCATGTCGAAGGGTCAATTGCTAGTGACCTCTTCTGTTCAGATGGTGAATCTGGGCATCCTGGGCACTGTTACAGGTGCCTCATGGACACGGACAAGCCGCACTTCCCCCAATGAAAATAATACATGTGACAGATGCAACTATATAGCCAGACAGGGGGCTGTGCTCTCTCAAACCATGACCAGCAAGACCAAGCGGGAGGGGAAGGACACCATGCACACCACAAACCCAGTGTCACATATGACTATCGCAAATGCTAATCGAACACATGAACACACTAAGACATACCTGGAGGCACTGTTAAAACATGTCACGAACCTAACGAGCCCTCTGAAGCAGACACACAAGCAACTGCCTCCACAAGACATAGGACATGCAACACATAGTTCTCAACGTCAGTGTGCTAAACTGTCAGAGCCCCAAAGGCAACACACACACTGCCAGACAAACTTGTAATGGGTGACGCCACTGTCAGACACACCGATGTCCCACCCACCAGACTGAACAAGGGAATGATCACAGTAGGCTGCCTGCCGGGCGCTGGAATCCGCCACATAACACACGCACTCAGGTCACTCCGCAGCATGTACAGATATGACGTGGTCATTGCCCATGCTGGTGTCAACGACTGGAGACATACCACCCTGGGATACATTAAAGGAGACATAGAGGGCCACTCAGATTGTGTAGCCCAGGCCGGCATGTCCCTGACCCTGGGCAGTATCCCACCCTCATCAGGTATGATGCCACTATACTGGCTCCAAGTGGTCACCCTTGATAATGTGCCTGGTTACCGGTGTCAGTCTGAGGGGATCCAGATTCCTCATACCTGGGATGACATGCTTGGCACGCCACGCCCCTTCGCAAGGTATGGCTCGCACCTGTCGCCCCTGGTCATCAAGGGTTTGGCTAAGGCACCTGCCGCCCCCACAGTGCCCACTGCAGGCAAGGCTGGAATGATAAACCTACCACCCTACACTACAAACCTGGAGAACAGACAGGGTAATACTGCTCAGTGCCAGTGGTCTACGCCCAAGCTGCACACCCTCAAATGCCCTCCTCAGTATGGAGGACATCGATGTCAGTGCTGTGACTGAAACATTGATCAGGGCTGCTGAGAGCACCCCAGCACTATCGGGTCATACCCCATATCACGCATTCAGGACCATAACCCGGACCTAACACAGAAGGAGGGGGTGTCTCCATTTCCATGAAGGATGCACACACCTCCAGATTGGCAGAAATGCACGTAGCAGCGGGGAATATCCAGGTGCAATTAACCATGGGTAGGACTGCCCTACAGTTTGTTGCATGCTACAGACCACCCTCCCAAACCCAGGATACCTGCACAGCCTTCCTGAATACACTGGTGAGTGTGAATGCTCTCACAACACCGTCATATTGGGTGACATCAACCACCCATACATAGACCGGGAACATTACCCAGGACACAACACCCTACACCAAAGGTCCCAGGTGTTCATACACCTGAATGCTGTGGAACAACCATGCACCATACCCACAAGAGGGGGAAGTATACTAGTTCTGATCATCACACATGGGGATGATATGCTCCACACAGGATGTACATCCCTCAATGGTGAGGTCAGACCATATAGTAAACTCACTGGAGATCTGCATCCTGCACCCAACACCGGCATGGGAGACCACAGTGACGACCTCTCCACAGCGAACCACACACGTCATACGACCGGTGTGGTACCCTACAAGGCCTCCATGCCAGTGGTAAACACAGGCCACACTGATGAAACCCTTACAAATGCCTTCTATGAGCACCCCCAGGAATGTTTGCACCAAGCGATCCTGATAACATCAGGACCTTGTCCACCGAAGGCAGGCACATGGTCTGTTGGACCCCTGCCATTGGCAAACCGTACAACAAGAGTTGGGAGCTAATACATGACAGAGCAATATCAGTACCAGGGAAGGCATCACTGATTAATACCGGCGTTAACATACGATCACTCATACAATCATCCAAGGCTGCCTGTGGGACTGGTACTGCAAAGGACACATAAGACAACCATAGGGCCTTCCTTAGCTATGGTAGGAGCATGGGTGGAAGCACACAGTTATGCCCGGAATTACTCCAGAATGGTACAATGATCACTGAACCCACAGACATTGTCAACAAACCAGCGGACATGTTCCATGCATACATCTACCCCCCCCCCAAGAGGGGACGTATCCATCCCACCAGAGTCTAGCCTCCCAAACATCCCGTATGCCCAGGAGAGAGCTGATATCAGTTAAGCAGTGAACACAGCATCAATGGGACCAGATGGTGTCCCCGTCTGTGTGCTACACAACCTCATTGAGGCCCTCACCCTGCACATAAGGCTGCTGTTTCATCTTAGCCTTACTACGGGCTACGTCCCCGATGGATGGCATACGGCAACTGTGGTCCCACTACACCAGGGTAGTGCTCTTATGGACTCTAGACATCCCTGCCATATCAGCTTGACAAGCCTTGTCTGCAAAGCTGTGGGGAGGTCCATACTGGAGCCCATAAATAAAGACATTGGTGTACAGCAAATACCAGGAACATACCCACATCAGCTTAGTCAAGGGCAGATCCTGCCTCCCAAACCTGGTCGACCTGTTTGGAGGAGTCACTAAGGCCATTGATGGGGGTACGTCAGTTTGCACAGACTACCATGACCTGGCGGGAGCGTTCAAACCACACTCCACGTGGCCATCATAGAAAGGCTCACCAGCGTAGATGTGGAGACATATGTCACACGATGGTTTGCCAACTGGATGGAGGTCAAACCCCACAGGGTTTGTGTTCCTGGTGCCATGTCAGACTCCAAGCTGGTCCCGAGTGGCGGCCCACAGGGCTCAGTCCTGGGCCCCCTCCTGTTCGGCATTCAACTTTCCAATGTGCATGCAAACATAGGGGGATTGTGGCAGACAAGGTATGCAGATGACTGCACACCAGCCACCATACTCAACACCCCATCAGACACGGACATCCACCTGGGGTCTCATAGAAATGGATAACTGGTGACAGAGCCATGGCCTGATGCTACATGCCAGGGAAGGTATAGACCTACCCTTTGGGGG
>NC_056732.1:1540850597-1540954612 GCF_019279795.1 Protopterus annectens
TACCCGGGCCTGCCGGATGTGCCCATGTGTATCTCTTTCTTTGTATATCTATGTACCTATGTTGCGGCCGTACCGCTGCTCTCCCATGGACAGCTGTCTTCCCCATGTATCGCATATTTGCACGGCTGACACATATAACTGTGGTACGTTGCATATCCACACATTGTCCATGCACTGTCCGTATTCCAGAACACCTCATAGACATCTGCTGGATTACATGGCAGACAGCTATCCGTGCTGTCCTGACACTTTACCCATACACGACATACACCTTGTGTGTATTTGCCTATTTATGGTGTGTGTATGTCTAAGTGTGCTGTATGCATGGCCGTGTGTGTGTGTCCCGCTATAGCCATGTGTGCAGCTGTCGCCACTATGGGTATCCTTGTGGACCGCTGTTACATGTGCACGTCTGCACATACCTGCAGACTGTACTACCCCTGCGACGGCAGCGCCCTTAGATCGCCCGGTGCCCTAGGCTGTGGGGCTACATCGCGCACGCCAGCACAACACATGGTGCACCCATCTTGATATACCTACGTGACACGCCTACTAGACAGGTGGCCCTACTAGAGCGGCGGCCTGGGCAGCCGCAGGAGTGGCGTATGCTTACGGCCGGCTATGGGCACATCACAAGGCACACGTCTACAGTCGGTGTTTTACGACGTCTACAGTATAACACCACAGGAGGGACCTCCTCAGCTATGCTGAAGAATGCGTATGTAGATAGATTAGTAGGTGGAGGGTTGGCCACTCACCAGGGCTGACCGATGGATAACTGTTGAGGCATCCTTTGAGAAGCAGGTGGAGCAAACACCCGTAACGGGAATGTAGTGTAGATGCAGATGTAGGGTTAACATACATTTGTCCACTCTGTCAGTTCTGTACCGTTGTATTACAGTGATATGCTATGCATATCTTCCATATACATTGTTAGGTCTCTGATTGTTGAGGGGTCGGCATAGTACAATATCATGTAATACGTGTGTTCATAGGATGCTTTCTGAGATGTTGACATACGTGTGTGTCGTTAGCAGTGCGTCTGTGCTTTCTATGCTGTGGCTACATGGTCATTGTTCGCATTGAAAGTGACAAATGGCAGAGTAAGGGTGGATACTTAAAGCCTGGATGCTCCCATGTTATGTGTAAGTCTCATGGGGCCTACGGGTGATAGCGCATACATGTCTATGAAGACCCTTTGGATAACATATGTGACCTGTCGTGCACGATATGTTTATGTTGACTGTTCCATCTACCTATGTGTGACATGGTTTGTGGCCATAGGGTGCCAGCGAGTCTTTATTGTTGATTAGGTGTTGTCCATGGTCAATTGACATCAATCCTATTAATTCAATGAAGGATGTCTTTCATTGGTGGTAACGCCATAGTTCGACCATCGTATGTCTTTCCCAGCTGACGTTGATATTGTGCCATTGGTATGGTTGCACAGGTCACCCATCTGTTCCGCTGTATGGGCGTGTGATCCCCAGTTATGTGCTGGCAGATTGAGTGCTGTATACTCTGGTATCTGCCCAGCGGTCTGGCTTTGTATGGGGAGTGTCTACTGTAGTCCCTATCTGTATTTCCTGGGTTATGCCTTGTAACAGCTGTGTGATTCCCCCAGGTTTGCAGCTATGGGTGCCATCCTGGCCGTCGTTCGTCCATCTATGGGAACTGCCTACTGGACACTAGTATAGGGCTGTACACATTACACTGCTGCATTCTGCATTTTCCGGTGGATGATTGGCATTATTAGTGCGGTGTAGCGCATATGCCATGGCCACGTCCCTCACCGCAGGCGGGACAACGAATCATCTGCCAATCCACACAGAGACCCATTTATGCATACCCACCATCCCATGTCTGCAACCCTCGACAGTACCCATTGCACATCCTTCATGTGTGCGGGTATGGGATGTGGACGCATGCGTCTATGGACACGGCGACCTGGCGAGTCCTATTCATATGTCCTGCATTTCATGGACACTTGTCATCACCCTTGTACACGCTTGTGGTGCTTATATCTACCTGTGCCGTAGTCACGGCTGTCACTTCTTCTGGGTCGCACGATAGCAGCCTGTTGCCAACACCTAAGGACAAATGATCGGGTCCAACTATGGACATCGATGTGCATATGTAAAGTGTAGAACATGTTGGACTGTGTCCATTCGGCCAGTGGTTTCGACTGCCGCTGTATGTTCCCCGGTCGCGGATGTCTGTTTGCCTACCCATATTATGTAGTGCTACGGAACCCGTGTCCTTCCACAATTAACCCATATGGTGTTACTGTGGTCCTGCAGGTTGGCAACTGCTTTAAGTAATCCTCAGAGGTCCCATTGTGAACTATCCGCCACTGTATTGCCATTATAACACAGCCGGTACATGTAGAACCTATATATTCATGACAGGATGTTCTTTATGTGTGGGAACGCCATACTTTAACCATGCTATGACCTTCCTAGTTGACGTTGTTGGTGTGCCATTACTATGTGTTCCACAGGTCGCCCGTATGTTCAGCGGGTGGAAGCGGGTGATCCCCACATACTTGCTAGCACCTTGGCTGCTGTATGCGCGGGATTATGCGGCAGGATGGATGTCTACGGGGTGTGTCTACTGTTGTTTCCATCTGTATTTCCTGTGTTATGCCTTACTACGGCTGTGTGATTCCACCAGGTTTGCTATTATGGGTGCCATCTTGTCCGTACGTTTGTCCATCCTTGGGAAATGCCTACTGGACACTGATGTAGGGCTGAACACATTTCACACCTGCTTTTAGCATTACCCAGTGGATGCTTTGCATCCTTAGTGGGGACTAAGGCACGTGCTATACCCACAGCCCTCCCACGGGGCGGGACAACGGATTATCTGCCAAACAACAGCGAGCCCCATTTTGCATACCCAGGATCCCATGGCTGCAACCCCCCATGGTACGCATTACACATCCTTCATGTGTGCGGGACTGGGATGTGGACGCACTTCTATGGACACGACAATCTGGGGATGTCTGTTCATATGTCCTGCATGTCATGGACAGGTATCATCAACCTTACACACGCTGGTGGTGCATATGTCTAGCTGTGCCGTAGTCACGGCTTGTACTCTGATTGGTCGATCACAACGGGATGAAGGTGTAAAAGCAAATATTTTTGGAGTCCTACAATGGACACCGATGTGCATATGTAAAGTGTAGAACGTGTTGGACTGTCACCATCTGGCCAGTGGTTTTGACTGCCGCTGTATGTTCCCCAATCGTGGATGTCTGCTTGACTACCCATATCATGTATTACTTGGCCTATCTATATCCACGTGCCAGTAAGCGGAAATACAGCAAACCTTGCGTCCTGCCCATCTTCATAAACGACATTATGGAACATATATCGGCCAAAAGAGACAATGACAAAAACGATAGACTCCACAGTCAAAAGATACTGAGCTCTTTCACCTACTAACATGGGGCATCGTCGGTCTGAAATGCATGACATAGTCGTCCCTTATACACTTCCTTCAGAGTCAGTTTAAAGTCAAATAATCAATAAACCCGCTCATAGTTAAGTGGACAGTGCTCCAAGTCTTGATTATAACGTGACATATACAAATCAGTGTTGCATACATTACTTCATGGAAACAATAATCGACAACAATGTGTTAATATAAATACAATATTGGTAAATACAATCAGTATCTTGAAACATAGTTGATAATTGTTGTGAGTAAACCTTGGAATGTAGTGTGTTGATCAGGATATTTTATATCAATGTGTATAATTGTAGCATTACGATTCCAAAGCATGGAATCAATAAGTACTATTTAAGCATATATTTTACAATTATGAATGTAAATGAGTGGAGGACACATCCTTAACCTTCCCTGCTTCCAGTAGATCACACACGCACACTCGCATTTCCGAATTGTGGGTTATGCGCAGGCGCACATGCATATCCGTATTCTGTTTATATATGTTTACTGGGTCTGTGTGGTTACGTGTTTTGTGTTAGTTGTGACTATTCTGGTAACATATGTCTGATCCGGTTGACGGACGTGTGCAGAACGCACTTACAACTTTATACATGTAACAGTCTTTGCAGCATGGACGCATTACGTACACGTTCACATCTATATGTTCTATAGTCGTAATTCAAACGTGACTGCATTCACGTTTGCGGTTACTGTGACCACTACACGTTAGCTGTTCGGTGTCATTAATATGCATACCCATGGTACTTACGTACATTTATATATCCCCCCCCGCACTCACGCCCGTCACAGGCATCCATTCTCCTGCTGGGAAAGGTGCGGTACTGCATGTTAAACATTCCTTATTCCCCCTCGCTCATGGCCCAGGATGCATATGTCGTGACCGCAGGGATGTTCAGATGACAGGTGCTTATATCCCCTACGCATACAGGCCTTCGATTGTCAGGGTGTTGCTGTGGTGCTTTGGGTTTGGTCTTGTCCGCCCAGTGTACGGAACTGCCCTGACCGTGTACGAATGTTAGATGAGTCACATGGGCACGTTTTGTCCGTGTCTATGGTACCATGTCACCCCAATTATTCATATCCGTGTGCGCCGATTGGCGGTGTACCCGTTGTAGATCTTGTTATACTAATTGCACACGGTCGGTCGAGCGGACCTATTTCCATTACTAACCCTCGGTATGTATGACCTGTGTCGCAATATTACGGGTTTACCATTGCGTGGCGACTTTCACTGAGCCACAGACATGTCCGTTGCTTGGTTTGGGCGGTTCGCTGTGCTACACACATTTAACATGGCGGAACAGGTTGAACAGCTCAGCCACGGGGACATCGGGTTCTCCGTCGCTGTTTAGTGTTGAATCGCTATGTGGAGTTTGTTTCACAAAGCGAGACAATGTCGACATTTGTAACGGACATCTTGCGCAATGCGTCCGCACCGCGGGTGGCGTATGTCTGCGTTTGGGCGGCGGACAGGCATTATGCTGTGCCATTATGTCTGGGAATATATGGTTTCTTGCCATAGATGATATGCCATACTAGCAATGACCCGCGTCTGGGTGTGGGTACTGCTGTATTACCCACGGGAAGAGTGGCCTTAGGTTAAGTGGTGCCCTAGGCAGAAGTTGCCACCGCCACATCACCCGCTACCCCCCTCCTGGTCTACCTACACCAAAGAAAGTCTGGAAAGGTGACCCGGTAGAGCAACGCGCTACACGGCTGCCCACCTGACCTATGCCTAAGGCCGGCTATGTGTGTGGGCCCCCGGGCATCGGACTCGGGAGCGCCCGTCTGCCGTGGGTATGTCCAGCATTACCCACATCCAGCCGTGGTGTATTGCCATGATGTTCCATGTGTACAGTGGTGCGGTTACCATACATATGCCTTTCTCAACAGCCGATTTCACACTTCTGAACACTACTGTGGTCTCCTTTAAGGCCCCTGAGCCAGTGGTGAACATTACTCAAACCACTGCATCACGTACATATGCCTTCCACCAGCACCTACAGGACTGCATGGATCAGGCAATCCCATACAAAACTGAGACTCTTTGTACCACAGACAAGCATCCAGTCTGGTGGACCCCAGCCATGAACAAGCTCTACAGCGACAGGAGGTAGATACTACAAGTTAAAAGCGGAATACTTGTAAGGTAACACACCCTTGCTCATTATATGTGAAGAACTACAAGCTGTCATGAAATCATCCAGGGGAAATTCAACAGAGAAATTAACAAGGACTCAACAGACATTCATAAGTCCTTCTGTAGCTATGTTGGACACCTGGGAGGACACTCCCAGATATGCTCAAACCGGGTTCACAATGATGTGAAGATGACTGAACCTACACACATTGCCAGCATACTGGCTGACATGTTCAGTGCTAACATTTCCCCCCTCCCCCCTACATGGAGAGATATCTATACCAGAGACTTGTAGATCCTGGAACATCTGTAACGCACAGGTGGGAAATGCTGTCTCCAAGGCAGTGAACACAGCATCCATGGGACCAGATGGTGTCCCAGCTGTGTACTCCATGAACTCTATGGGGAATTAAACCTACACTTAGGACAGCTGTTTAATCTTAGCCTCACCTCAGGATACATACCCGAGTAGTAGCACAAGGCGACTGTAGTCACACTTCACATAGATGGTGCCTCCACTGACCCTGGTTATTACCATCCCATCAGCTTGACAAGCCTTATCTGCAAAGCCATGGAGAAGGATCATAATGGAACTCATAGATAAAGACATAGGGGACTCGCATACTTTGGATACAACCCAGTTTAGCTTGGTCAAAGTCAGATCATGCCTTTTACACGTGTTTGACTTTGTAGGATCAGTCACCAAGGCCATTGATGACGGTAAAGCAGTCCATACAGCCTACCTCAACCTGGCAAAGGCCTTTGACACAATACCCCCCTTGGGTATCATTGATAAACCCGTCATCTTGAACGTAAATCCATACATCGCCATATGGGTTGCAAACTGGCTAAGTCACAGAACACACATGGTCATAGTTGCTGGCGCCATGTCATACTCACAGCCAGTCACAGGTGGTGTCCCATGGGGCTCAGTCCTGGGTCCACTAGTTTTCAGCATCTACGTTACCAAAGTACAGGCAAACACAGGGGGGTTATGGGTGACAATGTTTGCAGATGACTGCAAACTGGGTGCCATAGTCAGACACACATCTGACACAGATATCCTTCAGGAGTGCCTCACAGATGTGGATAAGTGGTGCCAGAGACATGGCCTACAGCTAAATGCCAGGAAATGCATAGTCATACCCTTCGGGAAGAACAAGGTTACCCCTAGCTACCATATAGGTGGCGATCCACTGAGCACAGAGGGAGTTACCAGGGATCTGGGGACCCGGGTTGTTGTTAACCGTTCGTTAGACACACACGTTGCTAATGTAGTTAGGTAGACCTTCCACATTGCCCACATCATCATGAAGGGATTCACATGTAGATCAGGGGAAGTCATTGTCCCCTTGTACTCATCACTCATTAGACCTATGATTGGGTACAATGCCCCGTCCAGAATGTATCTGACCCAACACCTGCAGCAGCTGGAAAGGCACCAACAGTTCATCAACAAACAGATGCAGGGTCTCAGGAATATGTGTTATACTGACCAACTGAAAGAATTCCAGCTGTATACAGTTGCATACCACTTGCCCAGAGGTGACCTGTGCCTGCCATACAAGGCCATGTCGAACACAGATCTGATGACTATGCTTCACCTAAAGAAGTTAGATCCCTCAGAACCACAAGGGCAGGTGACATACACCTTGGCACTGTCATTAATAGAACGTGTTGTTGGGACAGATACATCACCCAGACACTCACTATGCTGTGGAACAACATCCCAGTACATGTGAGGGCAAGCACCTCGCTGGCCTTGTGTTAGTAGTTTGACATGGATGTCTGAATTGATTTATTTAAGTAACCTTCTAAATGAATATTTACATTAGCACATTGTGAATCTTTACATTTCGTTGGTCTATTTTACATTAGTCATAATCATACGGTTTATCTGTATATATTATGGTTCATTTATATTACTAGGTGTCTGCAGTTCTGTTAATATATTGGCACAATCCGTAGAACATATATATGTAGCTTACACAGTCAGACATTTGGAAAACATTCTGTTGGTTCATCTTTCATATATATACATATATTTCTATATTTCTATGAAGAATGTACCTTCGAAGCAATGTCTGATGTCCTCACTGTGTGGAATCTGTAACCCAAGTAAAGTTTGTTTGCTTGTTTGCCTTTAAGGCATGTAATTAATACCTAGCACATCTAATTTACTGACCAATTAAGGGTTGTAAATGTAGTAGGTTGGACTGCATTGTATGTATTCTGAATAAGTCTGCTTATGAAGCAGGCGAAAACAACTTAAATAAACTATGGTGACTGCATTTAATTCCTGGTGTGCTCTGGTGGTCACTGACGGTGTGTACAGTACCTCGTCTTTGCTTTGGACTTCATCGGCTGGTTGTCTGTGTTTGTTGTATGGGGAATGTCAACTGTAGTCCCTATGTGTATTACTTGTGTAATGCCTTACTACGGCAGTGTAATTCCACCGGATTTGCAGTTATGGGTGCCATCTTAGTCATACGCTTGTCCATCCATGTGAATTGCCTACTGGACACTGGTATAGGGCTGTACACATTTCACACCTGCATTTTGCATTCTCCGGTAGATGGTTTGCATTAGTAGCGGAGAGTAAGGCAGGTGCTACGCACATCCCTCCCACGGGGCGGAACAAAGGATTGCCTGCGAAACAACACCGAGGCCAGATTCTACATACCCAGACTCCCTTGACTGCAACAGTCGACAGTACCCATTACACATCCTTCATGTGTGCGGGACTTTGATGTCGACGCAGTTCTATGGACCCGGTACCGTGGGTATTTCTGTGCATGTGTGCTGCATTTCATGGACAGCTATCATCAACATTGAACACGCTTGCGGTGCATATGTGTACCTGTGGCGTGGTGACGACAATGAGATCACGTGAGTAATGCAGGAAGCTAGCAGGCATTCCATGAGTGGAATTTTTGGGTCCTACAATGGACACCGATGTGCATATGTCAAGTTAGATGTTGCTGGACTGTGTCCACCTGCCTAGTGCTTTTCACTGCTGGTGTATGTTCCCCAATCGCGGATGTGTGTTTGACTACCCATTCTAGATGGTGCTACATAACCAGGTGATTTAGTACTGTGAACAAATGTCATACATCCAAAGATGCTGGTTAGCAACTGCTTCATATGAACCTCAGACATCCCAATGGGACATATCCGTCACTGTATTTCCAATATAACACCACGGGAACATGTTGATCACCTATATATTCATTTAACCATGTTGTCTTCATAGGTGGGAATGCCATAGTTTACATATCCTACTTGGCGTTGTGTGTGTGCCATTAGTATGTGTTCCACAGGTCGCACATCTGTTCCGCTGTATGGTAGCGGGTGCTCCTCATTCTGTTGCTGGCAGATTGAGTGCTGTGTACGCCGGTGTTGGCACGGCGGTCCGACTGTGTATGTGGAATGTCAACTGTAGTCCCTATGTGTATTTCCTGTGTTATGCCTTACCGCGGCTGTGTAATTTCCCTGGGTTTGCAGTTGTGGGTGCCATCTTGGCCATACGGTTGTCCATCCATGACAATTGCCTACTGGACACTAGTATAGGGCTGTACACATTTCACACCTGCATTTAGCATTCTCCGGTGGATGGTTTGCATTATTAGCGGAGAGTAGGGCAGGTGCTACGCACATCCCTCCCACGGGGCGGGACAAAGGATTGCCTGCGAAACAACACCGAGACCACAGTCTACATACCCAGAATCCCTTGACTGCAACAATCGACAGTACCCATTACACATCCTTCATGTGTGCGGGACTGTGATGTGGACGCAGTTCTATGGACCCGGTACCCTGGGTATTTCTGTGCATCTGTGCTGCATTACATGGACAGCTATCATCAACATTAAACACGCTTGCGGTGCATATGTGTACCTGTGACGACAATGAGTTCAGTTAGGTGTTGAAATAAGGCAGCATTCCTGTCTTTAGACAATTTTTGGGTCCTACAATGGACACCACTGTGCATATGTAAAGTGTAGAGCTTGTCGGACTGTGTCCTTGTGAGCAGTGGGTTTCACTGATGCTGTGTGTTCAACAATCGCGGATGTCTGCTTGACTACCCATACTGTGTAGTGCTACAGGAACCATGTTTTCCGACACCGGAACCCAATGGTGTACATCCAATGTTGCAGGTTAACAACCACTTTAATACCCAGAGGTCACGATTGGGAGGTATTGCCACTTTATTATCGGAACAACACATCCAGACTGTGTAAATCACGGGAACTTTAGGCCAGTCTTACTGGCCATTTGCAATTGTAATTAGCAGACACGTGTCAATACATGTATGATAAGACATATTGTCATGCAGAAGTTAATCTATGTTATTTGGACATTGGCTTCTGCTATTGGCATCCGTTGCTGTGAGTGTTGCCAGTTACCATACACATTGCTTGCTCAGAGGCAGACTACACAATTCTGCACACTACTGTGGTCTCCTTTAAGGACCCTGAGCCAGTGGTCGACAGTACTGCAGCCACTGCATCAATCACATTGCCATCTACCAGTACCTACAGGACTGCATGAACCAGGCATTCACTTACCCAACTGTGGTTCATTGTACCAATGCCAAGCATCCAGTGTGGTGTACCCCAGCCATACACAGGATGTACAACACGAGGAGGTGGCTACTACAAGGTGGAGCAGACACCTTGTGAGGTATGACACCCTTGGTCATCATATGTGTAGAGTTACACACTGTCGTGCCATGGTCAGGGCACATTCCACAGATATACCTACATGGACCTGGCTGACAATCATACCACCTTCAGTTGCTATGCTCAACACCTGGGAGGTCACTCCCACATATGCTCTGACTGGGTTCACAAAGAGGTGGAGTTTACTCAACATACACACATTGCCAACATACAGGCTGACAAGTCCAGTAAGGACATCTCCACACCCTACACACACATGAGGAGATGTCTGTACCAGCGGTTTGTGGTCACCAAATGTTCTGTGACACACAGGTGGGACATGCTCTCTCCAGGGTAGTGGACATAGCATCCATGAGACCAGCTGGTGACCCCACTGTGTACTCCACTATCTCATTGAGGAATTAGACCCACAGTTAGGACAGCTATTTCTTTGTAGCCTCACCTCAGGTAAGGTACCCAGGTTGTGTCGCATGGCAACTGTAGTCCCACGTCACAGGGCCAATGCCTCCACTGAGGCTGGTTATTACTGTCCCATTACCATGAGGAGACCTATCTGCACAGACATGGGGAGGGATCATACTGCGGCTCGTATATGACTGCATAGGGGACATACATACTTTGCATCCAACACGGTTTGTCTTGTTCAGGGGCGGTTCATGCCTTTAAAGCATGGTTGACATTTTCGGGACAGTCACCGAGGCCATTGATGGGGGTGTTGCAGTCCATACAGCCTACCTCGACCTGGCACAGGCCTTCATCACATTACCCCCCTCAGGTATCGTTGATAAACCCATTGGCTGGGATGTGAACACGTACATCACAGAATGTGTTGTCAACTGTCTATGTGACACAACCCACACGGTCATAGTTGCTGGCAGCATGTCAGACCTACTGCCTGTCGCAAGTGGTGTCCCATGGGGCCCTTCCGTGGGTCCACTCCTGTCATACATCTACATTTCCACGGTACAGGCACACACAGGGGTTTTATGGGCAACATTGTTTGTAGATGACTGCAAAACAGGTGCCATAGTGGGACGGACATCTGACACAGATATCCTTCGAAGGGGCCTCCCAGATATGCATATCTGCTGTCAGGGACATGTCCCACAGCTAAATGCTAAGTAATGCAACATCATACCTGTGGAGAACTACCCCTGTCCAGCATATAGGTGGCTGTCCACTCAGCACAGGGGTGATTACCAGGGATCAGGGGACAGAGTTTGTCGGTCACCATTCATTCAACACACACGTTGCTATCGTGGTTGTGTGGGACTTCTACATTGCCCACCTGTTTGTGCAGGGATTCACATCTACATCAGGCTAGGTCATTGTCTCCTTGTACCCGTGTTACACCTATGATTTACTACATTGCCCCATTCAGACTGTATCTGACCATACACCTACAGCAGCTGGGAAGCCCTCATAGGTTAATTGTTGTACAGATGCAGGATGACATCATTTTGTGTAATGCTGCCCCACTTGTAGGACCCCTGCCACATTGTCACATACCTGCTGTTTAGTGTTGACCTGTGCCTGACATACGAGGCCATGTCAACCCATATGTCATGTGTATGCTTCACCTACTGTATCTGCATCCCTCAGAACCACTAGGGCAGGTGACATTTACCTTGTCACGGTCATTAATGGGATGTGTTTGAGTGACACATATATCACCCAGACACTCATAATGCTGTGGATCTACATCACAGTACATGTGAGACAGAGATCCTTCCTAGCCTTGTTCGCGGGTATGTTGTCCATTGGATGGAGAATTGCAGGTATAGGCCAGGGATTACATCATTATCAGTGCTTGACGGAGGTACAGCAATATCATGAGTATTTTATCTGAAGCACAGAAGGTTGGCAAAGTCATCCTAACTATGGTGTAGTATTATGGCTGAACCTGGGACGATGGCCTACCCTGTACCTATGGACGTATGAACCTATATTCATAGTTTGTCACATTTACAATTGTCTATCCACTATACTCTTTCTCCAGTGTATATTTCTGTGGCACATGATTGTCCTCTGTATTACATGCAGGTATGCTGTGTACAGTGCACATACGTCACTGTTGATGACAGTGTATCTGTGTCCCTAACACTGTGATACTGAGGACTACCACACATCCTTCACAACATTACATGCATATGTCCATTCTATTCTTCTTTGGCCTATGGGGGGGTGTTAAGGCAAACATTACTCAAGTCCCTGTTTGTGCATGCTTCATGTTGGTGTTTGACCAGGCTCCGTTGCAGTCATGTGTTGGACAGTAGTGTGTCTGTGTGTTTGCCATGTGTTTTTATTGCTGGTACATCTGTGGGAGGTGTAGTTGGCACATGTTCCTCTTTGCAGGGACACCCATCCTGGGGTTTGTGTCATGCATCTGCACTTGGCACGTGCCATATGTCCTGTACTATTCCCACAGTCATGTATGCCTTCATGCACTACTACTGCGTGTTACTGGCTGTTTGTATGTGGTACACATGGACATTGTGATGGTTGGCTTGACCTATTCCCATGCTAGAACATACACATCTGTCAATTAAGTTTTTAAATCAAACTGTAACACTCATTCGTATTTTCACAATGACAGTCAATAACACAGGAAGCTGAGGTTAATTACGTTTTACTACTGTGCAGCAGGAGGCAAAGGAGTATGCAGTAAAAGTTTAGACATTTGTTTAACTCTATACATGTTACATCTGTATGAGCATTCTGTATACTATCATCTTTTGCACACATTAATGATGTGGTCAGTCACAAGGCATTTACATCGCTGGAGTCCAGACCGTTGTATTCCTACAACAGTGCTCAGGTAATGCTTATTAAATGTTTTCCCATGAGGATAGCACAACCTTGCGAGCCACATATTCAATTAGACTGTACTTTGGTAAATTCTGCTCTGTCACGGTTCCAACACTGTTCAGATCCAGTCCTCACTCCATTTCCTACTAGGTTCCTTTGTCTCTCTGCTGAGCAGCTGTACTCTGTGTTAGAGCTCACAAGCCTATCCTCCTCAGTGGAAGGATGACAGATATACCTGTACATACATGTATTATTCTCTAACCGTGCAGATGACTAATGCTGAATGACATACACCTGCTGCACTGGTTACTGCTAGGGTCAGGGTTCAATCACACTGCAGCTACACTACAGGCAATTACATGCGTGATAAGCTGTACTGCCATATTGTAAGGTAGAATAATATGCATTATACACTATTTGCTTCTAAAGTTGCACGTCATATATATGTTTAAATATGTATTTTGCTAACATTCTCCCTCCTTTGATTGCTTCTACTCTATCCAGAAACATATACAACATTATTTCATTCCCTAGCCTCTTCCTCTGTGGAACGTTTAACTAGGCAAGTAATTTGTTGTACATTTCAAGAAGGATTGCATTTTCTATTGACAAATACCACTACAGGTCTTGATACATAGTCTCGGGTACAGATATGTCGCCAGAGTCCCTGACTAATACTTACATGCAAAGTATCCATAATAGACACATGCTCCCAATATGAGCAGAACAACACAAATGGCAATCATGATATTCAGTATGACTGACCCCATCCACCCAATGGTTTGTGGAAATGGTTCGTCAGTGGGTTTGGGCCTGGTTCCGCCATGGATGACACCTGCTGTATTACCTCTAGGTGGGCGTTGGTTTTGGTCTCTTCATGTGGTAGTTGGACACAGCGATCTTCTTCAATAAGCGCGCACGTACCAATTCTCAGCGCCACGGTGCAGTCGTGCGCTATTACATTTTGTGACACAACAGTTCTCATTGCATCCAGTTCATCAGTCACAAGTTCAAGGCGGAAAGTCACATTCATCCTTCCTCCGACAGGTTTTGATAACTTCCTCTGTTCCCTGATTGATTGCACTACTCCACAAGCTGGGAGTGTTCCAGCCCAGGTTATGACGCTGTCACTCAAGTCCATATGAATCGATATTCCTTTATCTCTTGCAGAAGACTGGAATGTCAGAACAGCTTCCATTTCACCCACTGGATTAGTAGGTTTCTCGACTGTGTTCCCAGTTCTTGAGCTATATGTCTTGTAGTTCGTTACGCACCCAGAGGCAATTGTGCTGTCTGTCATGTGACTGGAGCCAAATAACCCATATAACAACTGTCGGACCAATTCCCAGGTAACCATTGATATGCTTATTTCCCACAAACAACATAACAATATTCTACTTTACTACTGATGCGGGTTACCTCTGCATGTAACATTTTCCTGTCTCTAACAGAGGACTGTTTATACAATTCAGGATGTTTCTGCACATCCTTCCACATTGTTCTCATGATGTTTCAATACAAATAATGAATGGTGCTACAAGTAGTACTGTGATCTTTGGCTGTTATATGACATTCGTAAGACACAGTTATGTTACAAATACTCCCACCAACTGAAACTGTATCATGTTTATGATAACATACAATTCATTTTTGTGTAACAGGTAAGTACATTGCCACGTTGTCCTGTGATCTCACAGAACCTGTATCAAAGTGTAAATATTCACAAGTCTCAATCTATCCCCAAGGGGACAACATGCATCGGAAGTCCTCCATATGATGTAGGTATGGCAGTACAAACACAGCAATTTAAAGTGTTCATAGTCTCTATATGCACATGCGTCATGCCTAGGTATCTGTTGAAGTGTGGAAGACACTCTGTGGCCAGTTCATCACGTATCAGTATTTGTATCCGTGTAGTTATATGCAGGTAAGGTCCCAGCAAATGTAAAGTAAACACAAACATGGTTAATAGGTGTATAATCATTAGGACAGCAAACAAAATGTCTTTGGGGTTGCTTTGTATTGTTATACAGTCTTGCCGGGGTGATTCAGGGTCTTTGGTATATCAGCTACAAGATGTCAATGAGACTTGATATGCTTTACGGTTTGAAAAATGTGAGGTGGACCCAGGGCGACCTCTCTGCAAACTTTACTGCAGTAGGCGTTGCCAACAGTACCGGATACAGACGTTCACAATATCCACTTGGCAATAATGTTCTATGGATAACAGTGACATACACACAGGATACTGGTGTCAGCTATCGTCCGTCTTCGTTTGCTCTTTATCTGTAAAGACTTTAACTGAAGAACAGTGTTATTGGTTAACAATCCTCTCATGTCAGCTTCTAGTGAGTCATCGCCCTCCGTCTCTCCAGGCCTGACAGCTTTCCACTCTGTCACATGATATGCCATTCCACATACTACTTCGACGTGGGTGCAGCACTTTACATTTGGAACTGTTGTCATGCTCAGCAATGCTAGAGGTAGACAGCACATGTAACTCGTCTTGATGTCACCCACCAACCTCCTCTACTTATTTCTCGGGATCCCATTTTACGGCGCCAGCACTCATGCTGACTGTGGGTTGTACATGCAATTTACATTCATGGAAATACAAAATAATCCCCAGGTTGCGTGATTGTCTGGTTCACTACATGTGTTCTATTGTCACTGTAGCTTCTTTACAGCATGCCAGATCTAGGGATACTTTATTTTACTGGCACCTTTGCCACTGCTGCTGCATCTGGATTCATGGTTGGGAATGCTTCTACCCATTTTGATTATATATATGTGTAATCACTAAACAGTATTTGTTCCCTTCACATTTATTCAGATGTATGAACTCCATACAAATAATGCGGAGCGGTTATGGTGGTGTGGGTAAACTCACTCCCTTCGGTTTAAATGCTCCCTGTGCATGATATCTACTGCAAATGTGACACGCTGCTCATGATGTTTGTATGTGGTTCGTAATTCCGTATGTTAGGGGTATTCTGTTAACCAAATGTACCATCACCTCTGTTGAGACATGTCTCTACCCATGGCTCCACAAAGCCGCATATCTGGATACATTAGACGTTAATATTGGCTTTATCACTGTGGATATGTGCAGTCCGTATTCAAGGATTGCTCCTCGTCATACCCACGTCGGCTTTTCTGCTTCGTAGTTGATGTTTGCATTGTTTGTAAAATTTCTACTTCTAAACTGTCTGAGGTTTGTCATTCCTCATTCACACAAACACTTTCCAACTGTGAGGCTGCTTGTTTTGCAGATGCATGAGCTCATGCCTTACCTTTCCTACTGTTATCCTGTTGCTTTCTATGACCTGCACATTTACAATTACCTACTTTAGTGGGTAACTGAATGGAGTCTAATGCATTCAGGATCAATTGCGCATGATTAATCGGTTTACGGTGGATGTTATCATTCCCTATTCTTCCACTGCTGCTCATAAACATGCACTGTACAGACAACATACTGACTATCGGGACATATGTCCACACATCAGTTTTCGCTACAGTACAAGCCGTCTTAAAGCTATCTATTCTGCTGCTTGAGCAGACACGTTATGCTGCAGGGTTTGGCCGTCTACAATCTCATTATCAATAACTACTGCATAACCTACTTGATTCGTTCCTGTAGGACTCTGTCTACATGATCCGTACACATTAACTGTCACCTCTGCATCATCTAAGGGTATATCAGTGATATCATGTCTGTGTGTAGTTATTTAATCCATTTCGTATAGGCAACTGTGTGGTGTGCCATACACAGGTGTCGGACGTGGCGTTGATAGGTTTCATGTTGTACAGCGTTCAATCACCATATGAGGTTGACTCATTGGTAGGGTCAAACAAGACAGATGTCTAGCACGGGTCAGGAATGCTATCTTCTCTTGCAGCAGACTGATCGCAACTGCATGAGACATTCTCACAGTGAGAGGGTGGTCTAGTAACATTAAGGCCGGGGCCTGTACTGCCATGGGTGCTACAACAACTGCCTGTACACAATGTGGCACTGACCATGCCACAGTGTCCAACTGCAATGAGTAGTAAGCTATGTAGCGTTGCTGACTTCCATGCTGTTGCATCAAGACTGACATCATATATCTCCGCTTACAATCTACAGTCTGACAACATGTGTTATGATTATTCAGGAGACCTACTACAGATGTTGAAGCTATCAATCGTTCTAGTCTGCAGAAAGCTGTTTCTGCTACTGTAATCCAGTGTAGTATGTGTTGTGCTGCCATAGGTGTATTAAAGATTAAGGCAGACAATACAGCGGATTCAAAGCATTGTTTGGTAACCAGCTTTGACAAATGTTAGTCGGCCCAGACAGGACTTCATTCCCTTCTTGTTAGTTGGCTTGGGTGCTTATGAAATTGCTACCTTCCTATCGTCATGTGATGTTCTACCCTACTTGGATACCACATATCCCAGGTACTTGACCTGTATTCTCTGTAGTTGCAATTTATGCTTGCTTACTTTATGTCCCTGTTCTGCTGAATATCTCCATAATGCTATTGTATCTTCCATACATTGCTGCTGGGTAGGGGCCGCAAGCAGAATATCATCCACATAAAGTAGAACTTGACTGGCCCGGGTGGAGTTAACACGGAATGTAGCTAGCCATCCCTGTGGGAATATCGTTGTACTTTCACAGTATCCCCACGATAGCGGGTATGGCTGTATCTGTTACCCTGAATGTACATGCAAAGCAATACGGACTATCTGGATGTATAGGTATTGCAAAGGAAGCATAGCTTATATGTACCACGGTAAGATACTTCTGTGGCGTGTTCATAGCATTGAATATAGTGTGTGGGTCTGGCACCATCGCTACCCTAAGTATTATTACATGATTTACAGCTTGTACATACTGTACCATCCGCCATTCCCCTTTGTTTTCCGATCAGAAGATACAGGGGTATTGCATGGTGAATAGCGATTACTTTGTAGATGGGAATTCCCTCTGTGACTTTACAGATATCTTCTGGTGTCCACGGTCTATACACTACGGGGGTTGGGTCCTGGCCTTCCTGTCCTGCATGAGGGTTCGGTACTTCAATTAATTGACAGATATCCTCACTCTGTTCTAGTGACTGTCTTCTTACTCGGGTGTCCCTAGGTATGTTACGAGTTAGGGATGTGGTTTCAATAGCTTCTGTTACATTTGGTCGTTGTGCTACCTCTGTTGCCACAGGATAACGTGTGGGGACTAGCCTGCCCTCCGCTTCATATCCTGGATGTGGTATCGGAGGTGGTAGGGGTTGTGGGGGCTATCGGTACTACTGTATTATGATCTTCTCTGTGTACGTATGATGCTTTGCCATTTGTAGTGTTCTGTTCCCTTCGGTTCACTACCTCAATCCACCTATGTGCATAGCGGATACCCAATTGTCGTTGTTTTGTCGCCTGCACATCTTAGGGCTGCCACCTTTTCAGATGCACAATGTGGGACATTAGTGTTGGAGCGTGTAATTTTCAGGAAAAAGCATACCCACGGCCAGTACATAGGACAGGATTTCACTTTTGCCAGGAGGCGACCAATTGTTGGAGCATTTCAGTTGCTTATTCTGTTTATTATGATATTTTGTTGTTCCAGATACAAAATTACTGTTTTATGCTACCATTTTGAAAGATATCTGGGAAATGTTTTTCCTGAGATATCAGGACATTTGCCATTTGTTCGG
This sequence comes from Protopterus annectens, assembly GCF_019279795.1. NCBI lineage: Eukaryota > Metazoa > Chordata > Ceratodontiformes > Protopteridae > Protopterus > Protopterus annectens. The sequence goes on from NC_056732.1 coordinate 1,540,869,401, forward strand.
TTTGTTTGCAGGACACAACTGGCCAAGAGGGACTGTCCCTCTCAGGGTGGGACAGGTGTTTACCCTAGGACATGTGCATCACATTTTCAGGGATTACAATGTTTCAGTAACGATATTTTGTGTAATATACCATCAATGTCATATTTATTACCCCATTTTGCTGCATAACTCACATTATGTGCTCTCTGCGATTGCATATACTTCCGTCACCCGTCAAGCGCGGATCACATGATCTGTTTCTTCAATAATCTCCCATATCCTCTACACGACTGCTCGTACCCTTCTCTCATACCACGTGGTGTCTCCTTCCCTGTATCCACTGTAGTGTCTACAATCACTATTTACTCTGCTGTGTGTTCCCCTGACCTATGTTCAGATTTAACAGTATTTGGATAGGTCTTGACCCGCTATCACAACTGTTAACAGAAACACAATGTAGTCTGGTCCCTGATCTACAATAGAGACAAAGAGGCAAACACTCCTTACCTGGGCCTCCTGTTTAAGGCTGCACGATTTCTTCTTGGGATCCAGTTTTCCGCTTTTCAGCCACAGATCAGACAGTAAACAGCCTCTTTACACACAACAATTCAGTCGGAGGTCTTTTCATTCAAGAAGAACCATTTATGCAAATTCTCCTGCGTAGATGTCTAACCAGCCATGCACTCTGACCTGTAGCTTACCAAGGGAATTCCGGATTACAAGGATCACAATGTCAAATAAGTTGTTAAAACCAGACTGTAGTTATCAGTAGGCTTTTCTAAGTGACAGCCAATAACACAGGAGGCTCGGGTTCGGAAAGTTTTAGTAGTGTACACAGGCAGGCTAAATAATATACAGTCCAAGTATGAGAGTTTTGTCTGACTCTATACAGTAAGCAGTTTCTTTATATAGTGTTTACAATCAGCTTTTGCCCACCTTACTGGCGTGGTCGGTCACAGGGCATTTCCATCACTATGGTCCACAATAGTCTATACATACGTGGGTGCTGGGGTCGTGCTTTTAAAATGTTTTCCCATGAGAATAACACAGCCTTGCAAGGCACCTTGTAAATTACAGTGTCCTTCTGTGATTGTAGCTGTTTCAAGGACCCTAGACTGTTCGATACAGTGGACAGTTAATTTCTTAATCGTTGCTTTGTCTCTCTGGTAAGGAGTTGTACTGTTATCTTCGATAGAGCTCACAAGGCCATCCTCCTCAGGGGAAGGAGTGATGTTATGCATGTACATACATTTATTGTTCTGTAACCCAGCAAATAATTGATGCTGACAGACATAAGCCTGCTGTACTGCTTACTGCCAGGTTCAGAATTCCATCACACTACAGCTTAGCTTCACCAATTACATGCAGGCTTAGTTCTACTGCCATATTATACGGTACAATTCAATGCATTATATAGTATTTCGAGTCTAAACTGGCACTTCATATGTGTTTCTATATATATTTTTGAACAACAGCCATCCGGCCATATGCATGTTGTTCCGTCCTTTACCTTGACCGTGTGTATTTGTCCGTCCGGCAGCGCTACTCTCCACATGTGATGTCCCACCTTCCCCTTCTTTGCCTGTAGCACCCTGTTAGGACGTCCTGTTTGGTAGGCACGTGTTCCGCTATATGTGATCGACTTCACTGCATAGCTAATCATCGATGCGGTGGTCCAACAACCCGACTTGTCCACATGTGTACAGTTATGTGCACCGTGTCGTATGCAAACCTATATGGTTTTGTCTGGTACATACCACATGCGGGATGTACACATTCTGCAGACACATTCACATGCAGCCATTTACATATCTGTACCTGAGGTGGGTTGGTGACATGTGGAGTACGTATTTGCCCGCATGGCATTGCCTAACACAAACATCTTACCACATTTCAGGTATGCACATTGTGTGTGGGTGTATAGCTGCACACGGATGCTAACAGGTTAGGGTGCAAAGGTGTACATGGGTGGGACTGACATGTACAATGAGGCTATTGTGTATTACATCTGAATGCATGGGTTCTGCTTCTGGATATTACACTTCAACATCGCCATCCAGTGTATGCAACAGAGGCGTTGCTGGGTGTGGGATATGTTGCTATGCACATGTTTGCCTGTGTTTGAGGTATCTTGCTTCCTTACTGTTGTTATGTCAACACAGCTACCCGGCTATGTACTCTCACTACTGCTTGTGACCATTATGGTTGGCACCTTTTCCAATGCCCATAGTGGGGCATGTTATGTGGAAACTTCTGAATTTGCAGGACTACACATACCCACGGCTAGTGCAGTTGACAGAACTTCACTTGTTTGCCATACTTTAAGCTTATTCTGTAAGCATTTGGGTTCCTTATTCATTTTCTTATGCCATGTCTGTGTTTCATATAGTAATGTATATGTTTTATGCTACTATTACATGTATATTGCGGGAATTTTCTTGGCAGGGGATCGGAGGTCATTTTCCATTTTCCGATTGTTGCAGGGACACAACTGTCCAATCAGGGACTGTCCATGGCACATTGGGACAGCAGGTAACCCTGGTGACCATGCCCATGTCGCTACTGGGGTTGCCACCTTTTCCAGTTTCCAATCTGGGATATTTCGCGGACTCACATCTGACTTTACAGGCCGACACATACACACGGTCACTATATAGCATAGAACTTCACTTGTTTGCCTAAATGAAAGCTTATTGTTGTGGCAATTTGCTTGCTTATTCTGTTTCTTGTGTCATTTAGGTATTTCTGTTACAGAAATAACCAATTCATGCTACCATTACATTAAATACGGGATATCATTGTGTCCTACAATCTTAGCACATCTGCCATTTTAATACGTTTTTCGGGACACAACTGGCCATAGAGACTGCCCCAACCAAAGTGGGACAGGTGGTGACCTTAGTCGCTGCTCCTATGTCGGTGCGGCGCGCTGACATGCTGCTGTACACCTTCTCTGAGTGTAAGCACTGGCGGTGCATTGCGGGACAAGCAGCGGTCTTATCGTATCCTTTGCTCCTTGGGCGGGTACACTTATGCCTTCGTGGCTTGTATTTGCTTCTCCGTTAATTTGGGATGGGTACTATGTTGCATACTCTACGTGCGTTTCATTCTGCACGGGACCTGGCTGCTGCCATGACTATTATGGGCGGACCGTGGCTGTCAGCACATTAGGTTGCTCACCTCATGCCGGCTTAGACACGCCTCCAGACGCATCCTACCTGGGCTCGCTCACGTACACTACGCACGTGTCTGTGGTTCCGGTGCACTCTCATTAATATGTATATGGCGCTACTGCGCCGGCTATTCACTGCACCGCCGGCGCAAGCCTTACGCCGGCCTTGCGCCGGGCTTCATGAATCCCGGGGATTATCTCTGCAGAAGTAAAAGTCATCTAAATAATTCCACATTAAAGAGATCTGTAACTAATGAAGAGGTTTCTGCTAGCAAACAACTTTATATTTCATTGTTTCATATACAAATAAAGTGCCTGTTGCTCTTGAAGAATTAATTGCCTAGGTCACATTAAAAAATGATAAGCTAGTAATATTGCAATTTGGAATGGATGGCAAACTGATAACAGGTTTATAGTTAATAGGTATCTCCTCCAAAGGAGGACATTCTCAGGACTGCAGCAACCACTGCATTTAAAGTATGACACAGTACAGAATCAGCAATTCATCTACATACTCTGGGAGTAGAACCCACAGCCTTCTACATCAAATGCAAGTATATTACCTGTTGTGTTACTAACAATGCAAACAGACTTGCCATAAGCAGTACTAAACTTCTCTCCCCATGAAGATCTCAGCTCCTTGTAAAATTCACTTGACACTCAACTATATCTCAACTTTGCAGCACAAGAAATTTGGTAAAAGCCAAAATTTATTGGAGGGGGGACAAAGGCCCCAAATCAGGGATACATTTTAAACATTGCTTGTATGATCTCAGAAACCTGGTAGAATAAAATGTTTTGTGTTACCCTGCACTTTTCTGAAAGAAAGGAAGACTGAAACTTAAATGGCTGTCATTATTTAGTGAATTCAGTTCTCACTGATTTACCAGAAAAACAGAAATTTTAAGAAAAGCAGACCAAAAGTATGAGCCAAACATTCTGTGAAAATCTGGACAGTTAAGAGCTATGAACTCAATGCCTTGAATCACAAGTGGTGGTATGGGTAGAGAATTCAAGCTCTTGTGTCTTGTACCTAGGGTAAAGGATTTGAGCCTGAGTAAGACTAAACACCAGGTATACATAACTGGGGCATTACACACACACACACCCCTCCTGAAGCACAATTCCAATTATGTAGCAGCAATAATAATAAGCAGAAAATGTGGGCAAGTCTGTGTGACAACACATGCACAGATGTGAATGGAAGTGACCAGCTAACATATACACACGTGAACGTGAGTGACCAGCTACAGGACTGTTCTTAAAGAAGAATGCCCGCCTGCCTTAAAAGCATTTTTTTCATTAAAAACTCTTATATGTAACAGCCCATCCTTAAAAGCAGTTATGTGACAGTCCCATTAGTGCCACCCAGGGTGGACCGCCCCTCTCACCCCCCCTAGCAACGTCACTAGTGATCTCATAGTTAACTGATAGTCTGGGCCCACACACATACTCTGCCCTGCGACATATAGAGTGCCAGTAAAACTGAGGAAATAATGTATTCAGTGGTCATGCTTAAGCAATTAAAAACTGAGCTAAAGTTTATCATGGAGATTGAAGAGACCCTACTGATAGCACAATACAGACTATGCAATTGCTTTTCTGTTAGTCCTTTACGTATATCTAGCACTATGCATCATTTTCCTTGGATATATAGTAGATATTCTTGATATGTATTATCCACTCAAGCTATTTTTCAGAAAACACCAGTTGATGAAACCATTTATGCAAATTAAAACCCATCAAAATATTTCTTATAAAGGGAAAAGCCTTCCCATATGACACTACACAGGAGACATATTACCCCATGGCTATTAAACCTTGGGTTAAGTTATGGCATCTTCCTATATAAAGTCAATTTGTATTATTTCTTTTGATCAGGCTTCCCCAAAAAGTGCCTTAATCAAGCAACCAAATGATAAAAATTGCCCTTTTCTGATGTATTATGGACTTGGAATTGATTATATAAGCAAAGGGAGTAGAGTTGATACAGCCCCTAAATTGGGAGCATGGGAAGGATGTCTTCCCACTGAAAGGCAAATTTCAGATTCTGTTTCCACCACTTAGAAATAGAATTTGATGAAGCAATCACCAGAAGGATTCTCAAGATGTGATTACAATATGGAAGAGCTTATCAGTGAATGTACTTATAAGTAGCAAGGTGGCATACAAGTTGATCTTCTTAGATGCTTTCATAAGCAATAGAAAATAATTTTCTAGATGTTTGGGGCACATAACTACCAAGATGTATTTTATTACTTTATTTACATTGATTGTTTACTACAATTTTTTATTCATCAGTACACAGATAACAGATTCAGTACTGTTAAAAAATTACCAGACCAGAAAAACATGCACAACTATTAACTTCTTTATCCACTTTTCACAATCATTTTTCTTAGTGTCTTGATTTTATTGCTTTAGACAACTTGAATAATATTCCATCACTAAATTTTCTAATATTTTATCTTAGCATTCTATTTATTTATAATCCATAATTTCCATAACTTATCACTTAAATGTAATATATCTATTGCCTGCTCAATCTAGACTTTTATGCCTTGTTCATATTAACCATGAACCATGAGATGCACCATCCGGGGGGGGGGGGGCATAAGCTGTTTACTGTACCATTCCTTAGCTGGAATTCTCATATAATTCAGTGCCTACGTATTGAAACCAGGAAAGCCATTAATTTGTTTTTCACTGCTTCGCTGAGTTAATAATCTCTTCTTGCCCTGTTCTTTCTCTTTCATCAGATGTGAACATTTTCCAATGTCCATTTGGTCTTTTGTGCTCCAGTAGCTCATATACATATTTTTAGTAACATCATTATCCACAGCAAATGCGTACTATATTTTAAGAGCTCCTCTTCCTCTTTAACCAATTTCTAATCCAAATATTCCACTTGGTTTACCTTCAAAATGTTGGCGGTCAGAACGACGAACCTGCTTCAGCAAACTCCAAACTGCTCCTTCTCAAAACCTCGAATGCCGATGTTCTAAAAAATCTTGCCCCCTTTTTGACCCATGTTAGCACTTGTTTGTAGGTGTAGTGCAGTTGTAAATGTCGATGTTTAAGTTTTTTTCAAATTTGTGAAGTATCCAGGGTTCGGGTTTTGCAGAAACGTTTCGGTGGTGTGGCCGATTGACTATGTATAGTTGACATTTTAAAGGTAAACCATTCCACTCACTTAATTGTTACATCTCTACTGAAATCTTTTGGAACATTCCCAAAAATTGCATTCAGTCCCCTGTATAATGTAAAAGTACATCTTTAAGACACCTTAAAAATACAGAGGAGAAATCATATGACCTTTATCAGGATAAAATACAACAGGTATGTATTATTTGACTCCTTCCCATTTAAAACATTGGGCCAGATTTACAAAAGCTTGTACAGAGTTGTAGAGCAGTGTAAGACGTCAAACAGGCAATATGTCTCCTGTGCGATCAAGGAGCAGCCTGCAGGGGCGTGCACGAGAGCTGCTAAAGCTACTCTTGCACAGACACCGTCATGGTATGCAAATTACCTCATTTGCTGCTGAAAGCTATGCAAATGAGGTATATTTGCAATCCAGAAAACATTAACTTGTCCGTGGAAGATTAATGTTATCTGCAGAAATGTACTCTGTTGGTAATGGAGTACTGTTCTGCAAATAGCTAAACAGAGCTAATACAGCTCCAAATAAAGGATGCACACAGTTGAGGAAGCATGCTAATGGCCAAATATAAGGACATTGGCATTTATAAATGTTTAAAAATATAAAAATCTAAATTTTTTCCCCCCGATCTCAGATATTTAAGTATAGTGCAGCACTGTGCAAACATACGGCGCTTTAAAAAAACAAGAAAATAATTTAAAAATAGCCAAAAATAGTCATTTTCACTAAAAAGCTTATTCTGCCATGCAGGTGAATGGCTGGCTGAAGACAACATGGCCACTGAGTAGTGGTTGCTAAGGGGGAGAAGCTCAGTGTGAGAGATGTAACCGTGCATTAGTAGGCAATCCTATGCAAATGAGGATAAGGATAGTGAATCCCAATTTTCCCCAGCATGTTAGCAATGTCCCAAGAGTGTAAGAGTAGGAGTAGGTGAGTAGTAGAGTAGAATATAGGTGACATCATGAGGGGGCATGTCAGAAAGGCTGTAAGCCAATTGGAGCACATTGGCTTGTGTTTGTTCTGAGTTGCTCAGGATTGCAAGAGGCGTGCCTACAGTTGTCCTATTTGAAAACCTGAAACCAAAGGTGCACACTGTTAAAAGATTGGAAATTTCTTGCAAACACGCACACAGAGTGTGTGCGCGTGCTTGTGCTTGTTTGAGCTGCGCTGTTGTGGGCAGAAACAGAAAGACAAAAGGAAGGAAAAGAAGTAGTAGGAAGTTAACCAAGGAGAACTAGCAGAGCTGCCAGGTGAAATATATCAGAATCCGCCAATTACACAGGCAGCAGACTATCCCAGCCCAGCCCAGCCCAGCACTTTAAACTCTGCAAACAGCATTCCCCCATGTTTTTTCCCAAGAACTCTGCAACACTGCAGTATACAAAGAGGGAAAGCTTAAAAAGCTTAAGTCAGACAAAATGTTAGGGGCTGATCTTTCTATCATAAACCAACATGTGCAAGGTGCCGAGGGTGGTGATGTTGTGAATGCTGCTGAGCAACCCATAGTGAGGAGACAGAGAAATGTGTACAGACCCAGGGTAACCTACCAGGGGCTACATGAACTGGAGATAGTGGAGAGCTACAGGGTGGAAGAGACCTCCTGCAGCAAATTGTTGAGCTGTGCCGGCCACGCCTCACACACAGAACCAACAGAGGGGAACACATCCCAGTGGATACCAAGGTATGTGTTGGCATAGGAATACTAGCTACAGGTACCTTCCAGAGACCAACTGGTGATATGATGGGGATTTCACAGGCATCAGCATCCAGGGTACTCCACCAATTCCTGGATGCCATGTCAGCACATGTCGGTGACCATGTATATTTCTCCAATTCCTGTGAGGCATTGGCCAGCAATATGCCTCTTTTCCACCAAATAGCAGAATACCCTGAGGTAGTGGGTGAAATAGACTGCACGCACATATGCATCAAAGCACCACCCGGTGAGCAGGGTAGGGACTACATCAACCGCAAGGGCTTCCCTTCCATCAACTGCCAGGTCATGTGCAATGCCCAGGGCATAATAATGAATATGTGTGCTGGCTGCCCTGGAAGCTATCACAATTCCCACATCTAGCATCTGACACAGCTGTACCAGAGATTTGCCAAAGGGGACATCCCTGATGGTCACCTAGTAGGGGGTGCTGGATACACACTGGAGCCGTGGCTGATGACACCCATCAGAAATGCACACACATCTGAACAAGAACTCCATAATGAGGGACACGCACAAACAAGAAACATAATTGAGCATGTGTTTGGGATGCTCAAGTCACGGTTCCAGTGCCTGGACACATCTGGTGGAGCCTTGCAGTATTCGCCAACTACACGAACCCAAATAGTTATGGTATGTGCCATGCTACACAATATGATCCTGTGGAAACAGCTGCAGCAGGAACAGCATGGGGCAGGGTCAGACAGTCCCCCACCATTGCCAAGGCCTGCACAGGCATAGCATGACTCGGAGGAGGAACAACCTGAGCCTGCCCCAGTAGGCAGAAGGAGGCATGCCCAGTATGCCCTGGCCTTGGCAAAGAAGCAACGCATATCACATACACTGACTCAGTAGGAACCCTGGAAATGACACCTCTCTCTGACTCACACATACAGTAAAAGGGATTCCTAACTTGACACTACCTGTTTTCAAACATGTATAGGGAGTGTACTATGTGCATCTGACATAGGCAGCCCTGCAGCACCACCTGAGACATGAGTGCCCTGTTTTAAGCAATATAAAGCACTGCTAAGCACATTTTACCAGTATTGAGCATATTTAAATACAATTGTATGTAGCTGCGCACCGCTCTAACCAGTGCAATGTCGGGCAAAGTTGAGCAACATTGAGCAATGTTGGGCAAAGTCAGGCAAAGTTGAGCATAGTCGGGTAAACACGCTCACACCTCCTTTACTGTTCCTTAACCAGTCAGGTCTGCCCAGCAGGAAAATAAAAAGCAGTGACAGGGCTCAAACTCAGGATACTGTGCACTATAGTCACAATACTGATCCACTAACCCATGACAGCATTTCACTGGCACAGACACAACTTAAGTCACTCACACATACCAGTTGAGGGGGGCCACATACCTAACAGTCACAGCCAGCAGGACAATTGTAGACAAATGCAAGCACAAACAAATGCTGTATCATGCCCTCTGAAGAGGCATATGAGTAACCTCCTTCCAGGCCTATGCAGACAGATAACAGCAGGCCAGGCAGTGTGATGTGGGTTGGGTAGGCTATGAAGTCACAAACTAATATGCGTGTAATTGGAAGCTAAGGTCTGTAGTACAGTGGTATGCCTCAAGCCAGTACAATAGGCAACAGTGCGTCTTTTGGCTTTTCCTGGTTAGGGGTCACCACAGCGGAACTCCGGTCTGCTAATGATTGGCAGTAGAGTTTTACATGCTGGCTTGCCAGGCCTAACACACAACCTTCAACGAAGGAACGCCCATTCACGCATGTCGTCACACAGAAGACGCTCTAACTGAGAATCGAACAGGCAACGTCTAACTGTGAGGCAACAACGCTACCGCAGCACCACCACCGCAGCACTACAGACTGAAATGGAGTACCTGACATAGCAGTGCAGGCCTAGCAAATGTGTATAAGTGTCAGGTGTACCCCTCATCCTATGTACACCCACAGTAACAATCAGGTGTGCCCCTCTGGGTAGAAATGTACAAAAAATAGCTGTCCCCCCTGTATATAGAAATGTTGATAAGTCTATGCAAATTGACTCATGGAAGCCCTGCAGGCACAGCGTGCTTCCTGTCGATGTACAACACAAAGGTGAGCCCTGAAGTAAAAACCAACTTGATTTTTCACACACATATAGTATATATGCCCATAGTGGGCATGCTCACACACTTAAACAAATTTATCAAATTTCAGTCAGCAACATATTGAAAGGTCATACTGGGTATGCTCACACACTTAGGCCATGTCTGAGTACAGCAGTGGGCCACACATATCTGGCAGTTGCAGTTCTTACTCCAGACACTTGTCACTATTTACCAATCCTGCCTTGCGCACTCAGTGATATGAAAACAGACCCATATAATATATTGGACCCCTGTCATAATCAAACTATGTGCTACAAGTACTTAAGTTGTTCAAAGAAAGTGAAAATCCAAAGAAGATCAATAAATCTTCAATCAGTATCATCAAGAAACAATGAGCACTCCTAACATTATCCAAGCCATGTTCTGGCAAAAATATTGCCAAAGAGTCCATGGAGAACCATGAAGATTTCTTTTGCTATGTCATAAATATCATTGTAAATTTATATATGTTCTGAGTCAGTGCAAAGTGTAAATGAATATATGTTCATGACTGACATTGTCAACAGCTTGGCAGACAGGTTCATACATATTTACCCACCTCTCACTGACAAAAGGTCCCATTACCATACCTGGAGATTGTGAAAACCCAGAAATCACATATACAATGGTTAAACAGCTCTATCCAAACCTAAAAACATGGTGTCTATGGGATGACATGGATCCCTGGCTGTGTCATATGTGAACTCCAAAACAAACAGACCCCGCACCTGAACAGTCTGTTGAGACTCACCTTCTGTACAGGATATTAAACTGTTGAATGGGTTACAGCAATGTTTGGCACAATCCTCAGGTGTTGGTGCACAACAGACCATGGGAACTATTGTCTTATAAACCTAATAAGCCTGATCTGCAAGGCCATGAAGTCCATCATTATGGAACTCATAAAAAGAGCAATTGGGAGCCTGCAAACACCCAACCCTTCCCATTTTGGTTTGGTCAGGGGAAGATCATGGTTCCTAAACCTACTAGACAGTTTTCAAGGCAGTTACCCAGGACATACATCAATGAAAGGAGCTATACATGGCCTACATAGACCTTGAAAAGCCCTTTTCCAACATCCCACACACATGCTGTATCCACAAAATCAACAACCTGTGCATAAACACTTATGTCATCTGGTGGATTGCCAACTGGAGCACAGATAGATCCCACAAGGTAAGAATTGTGGTCTCCCTGTTGGACTGCAAGCTGGTAACAACTGCTTTCCCCCATGGCTCAGTCCTGGGACCCCTCCTGTCTGGTGTATACTTTTCAGAAATACAGTCAAACACAATAGGGCTATGGTTAGCAAAGTTTGTGGATGACTGCAAAAAGGTTGTCATAACTGATGTTTGGGACAAGAGAGGCATCCTTAAAAAGGGTCTCAGTCAGACAGATGTGGTGTCAAAATTATGGCCTCGAGCTACAGTCATACAAATACCACATAGGTGCCAACACCCTAAATATGGAGGTAATAATAAGGGATCTATGGACACATGTGGATAGTCATCTCTACTTCCAGAAACACATTCACAAAGTGGTTGGAAAATCATGCTCTGTGTCCCCACAAATTGCCAATGTCTTTGCATGTAGGTCAAAGGAGGTTTCCTCTACTCATCAGTCATCAGACCCATCAGAAAGTATCACGGCACACTTGCGATAAATCCGACTAGGCACCATCAGCAGCTGGAAAGACCACTGAAGTACCTTAACAAGAGGATTACTGGCCTCAAACAGTTACACCATGCAACAAGACTGAATTTAACTCAATATGTACTCTATTGCATACTGTCTACTCAAGCAATCTCTGCCCAACAGACAGGTCCATGTCCAATGCAGAACTGATGTACATGCGCTATCTGAAGTAAACCCAAGCTCACTGTGCCACATGCTCTAGGGATATCATCATCACAACAATAAATAGAACATGTTGGAGGGATACATTACTAACTCACAGACATCCCTTGCTTTGGAACAGGCTCTCAACCTACATTAAGCTGAGTCCCTCACTGACACTCTTCCAGAGGAGCCTTGATGAGTGTATGTGAGACTAAACTGTCACACCATGGATCACTTCATCAGCTCTACTACACAGAGGCCTAGAGAACTAACCCCATGTGTGGTGATAGCTGCACACTCTAGCCATACTAATATATGCCTTCAGGCAGATAGCCTATTACCTACCTATGTACCTATATATATATATGTAGGGGGAACACAGTATAATAAGCCAAAGATGGGTGAGCAGAGATGTGTGTAAGAGGGTGACCATGGCAGGGAGCCATCCAGGACTGTCCCACCCAGCACACATCCCAATGGCACAAAAGACATGAGGTGCACATCTCACCCACTGTACATAACAGCCACCAGTATCTCTAAGCATTACAGGGTATGTGGTCCATGTGCCTGCTGTACAAAGTGACTGTACAATGAAGTACACATCTACTATCTGTAGACATGTACCTGTCACATAGGTTCATAGGTATGTAGTAGACTATCTTCACAAAGGCATATATTAGCCTAGGCAAGTTGTGCATCTTTCACCACCCTATTGGGTAGTCTCCTAAGCCCTAGTTCTAATAGTTAGTACCCTAAGCCCCTTTTTAGTGGGGCTGCTGATGTGATGCCTGGCATGAATTGTCTGTTTCCCATCCACTCATCAAGGGTCCTATTGAAGAGTGTCAGCGAGGGGCTCTGTCTGATGTACATTGGGACTCTGTTCCACAGTAAGCTAAGTGTCTGGGATTGTACTCTATCCCACCAGCATGTTGTATTCATTGTTGTGATGAGGTTCATATCCCTGGAGTGTGTACTGTGACTCAATTTTGTTATCTGTAGATGGAGCATGTTCAACAGTTATGTGTTGGACATGGCTCTGTATGTTAGGCAGAGTGTGCCTCTGAGTAAGCGGAGCGCAACAGAGAACAGATTTAATTTTACCAGTTGTGTTGCATAACACAACTGTTTGAGGCCAGTAATCCTCTTGGTGAGGTACCTCTGTGGTCTCTACAGCTGCTGGATATGCTTAGTTGAGTACATCCAAAATGGTGCATTGTAATCAATGATGGGTCTGATGACTTAAGAGTAGAGGACCACCACTACCTGTTTTGATCCTGATGCAAACCCTTTGTTGATTAGATGGGCCACATAGGATTTCCTAATCACTTTGTCAACATGGTTGTCAAAGGAAAGATGACTATCTACTTGTGTCCCCAGATCCCTTATTACCTTGTCAGTTTTTAGGGGGTAACACCTATGTGGCAGTTTGCGGGTACTTTGTTTTCACCAAAGGGGATTACTATGCATTCTTCCACATTGACCTTGAGGCCATGATTTTGACACATGATTCTGACACCACACATCTGTCTCATAGAGTCCCTTCTGGAGAATATTTGTGTCATCCGGGGAATCTATTATGGCAAACACTTTACAGTTCCCAGCAAACTTAGTCAACCACAACCCTCCTATGTTAGCATGTACTTTTGAGAAGTCTATACCAAACATGAGGGACCCCAGGACTGAACCCAGGGGGACACCAGTTGTTACTGGTGTAGAGTCTGGCATGTAGCCAGCAACACTTAATTTGTGGGATCTATCTGTGAGCCAGTTTGCAATCCATCTTGTGATGTATGGATTCATGCCCAGGTTGGTGAGTTCATCTATGATACCTGACTGGGGAATGGTGTCAAAGGCCTTAGCGTGGTATAGGTAGGCTGTGTGGAGCTCATTTCAATCATCTGCAGCCTTGGTAACTGTCTCAAAGAAGTCCATCCAGTTCAGGAGGCGTGATCTGCATTTGACGAAGCCAAACTGGGTGTGCTCAAATGTGTGAAGGTTCCCAATATCTTTATTGTTGACTTCCATTATGACTGGCTCCATTGCCTTGCAGATCAGACTCATCAGGCTCATAGAGCATGCATGCCAAGGTCTATTGTGACCCCACCCCTGTGGAGTGGGAAGAATGTTGCTGTGCAACATTCTATGGGTACATATCCTGTAGAGAGGATGTAGAGAGAGGTGTAGGTATCCTTGATGAATATGGATACATTCCCACCCTCTGTGCTATGATTCAGGTTCTGATGCTGGAAGGTATGGAATGAGTAGTATCTTGGTAGTGCTGGTGTGCTCTCTGGAGCCTTGAACTAGGTTTCTGTTACTGCACAGATATCAATATTCTCCATACTGAGAAGTGCCTCGAGTGTGTGCATTTGGAGGCTGAGACTTCTAGCAATGAGTAGCATTTAGCTCACTTTGTGGTTATTTGTGATGGTTATGGGGTTTGGTTTGTCCTGAGTGACCAGTGTTCCACACCTGAAGTCAATGCCTCATTGGTCCGATCTGACCATAAGCTAATTACCCCACATATCCACATTCTGCCCCCACCCCTCATTAAGGAAACCATGTTAAAAAAATTTCTCCAAAGCCAACTTCATGCTTCTTAAGACAGAAGTGGTTAACTTCAGGACACTCATGTAGATGGAGAATACAGTTATGACTACTGAATCCTACACAATTGCACTTTATAAACACTTACATGAGTGCATGGATCATGCTATCCCAAACAGAACCAAGACGCTATCCTCCAAGAAAAGGAAGCCAATCTGGTGGTCCCCTGCCATAAACAAACTGTACAACAGAAGGAAGAAACTGTTGCAAAAGATGGTAAAATACCATGAGTGGAGGAGCTCCCTGGTCAGCCTTAGTAAGTAGCTGCGATCCCTGATAAAATCCTCCAAAGCTAGTTATGAAAACAAAATCGCCACTGATTCTAAAGACAACCACAAAGCATTCTATAGCTATGTCAAGAATTTCAATGGCAACACTCAGATCTGCTCTGAGTTACAGCACAATGGCACTAAATATACAGACCCAACTGATATTGCCAGCATCCTGGCAGATAGGATCAGTGCTAACTTTACCCCCCTCTCACCCATGAAAGAGCCCATCTCTATACTGGAAGAATGCAAAGTTGCTGTCATCACAGCTGCACAGGTAAAAACCACTCTCCAAAGCCAGGAACACAGCATTCATGTGACCAGACAACATCCCAGGCTGCATTCTACACGAACTACAGAACGCACTGGCACCATACCTAAGTACCATGTTTAGTCATAGCCTCACCTCAGGCTTTGTGCTTGCTGAATGGTGCACAGCGATGGTTATCCCACTACACAAGGGGGGAGCCACCATGGACCCTGGGAACTAGCAGCCCATTAGCCTGATGAGCCTGGTCTGCAAGGCCATGGAACATATCATCATTGAACTTATAAACAAAGACATTGGTAATCTCCAAACTCTGGACCACAACCAGTTTGGATTTGTAAAAGGCAGATCATGTCTCCTAAACCTTTTAGACTTCTTTGAAGCAGTCACCAAAGCCATAGACAAGGGTAACGTGGTTCACACAGCTTATCTAGATCTTGCCAAGGCTTTTGACACCATCCCTCACTCTGGAATTATAAATAAACTCACTAAACTAGGTATAAATTCCTATGTCACAAGACGGGTTGCCAACTGGCTCACTGACAGAATCTACACTGTGAAAGTAGCAGACTTCAAATCCGATTTCAGACCAGTGACAAGTGGAGTACCACAGGGTTCAGTTCTGTGTCCTGTTCTGTTTGGTATCTACTTCCCTGAAGTACAGGCTAATAAATATGGTCTTTGGCTAATGAAGGTCCCAGATGACTGCAAACTAGGAGCCATAATCAAAACTACTAACTTTGTGGACATCCTACAAAAAGGCCTCACTGAGACAGATGCCTGGTGTCAAAGCCATGGCCTCAAGCTCAATGCCAAAAAGTGCATTGTCATCCCCTTTGGTAAAAACTCTCTACCCATGAACTGCAACATAGGCAGTAGTATACTTAACACTGAAAGTGTGATAAGAGACCTTGGGACACAGGTGGACAGTAGTCTCTCCTTTGATAATCACATTGCAACAGTAGTCAGGAAATCCTTTTACATGGCACACCTTTCTCATGCAGAAAAAAAGAGGTCATTGTTCCCCTCTACTCATCACTTTTTAGATCCATTATAGAGTACAATGCCCCTTTTGGTATGTACCTCACAAAACAGCTACAACAACTGGAAAGCCCGCAGAAATACCTCACAAAGAGGATTACCAGCCTCAAATACATGCCCTACACAGAATGTCTCAAAACACTCCAGCTTTACTCTGTCGCATATTGCCTACTCAGAGGTGATCTCTGCCAAACATACAAAGCTATGTCAAACACAGAGCTGTTGGACATGCTCCACTTAAAGAAATCCCAATCCCTCCGAGCTTTAATCCCAAAACCCAGACCAAAATACAAAAGGAGGGGGTGTATCCATTTTCATAAAGGATACCCACACCTCCAGGTTAGTGGCACAGCACGAGGCCTCAGAGACCATCCAAGTGCAACTAACAGTGGGCAAAGCTGCTTATCAGATCGTAGCCTGCTACAGATCACCTACCTTGTCTCAGGACCCTCACTCAGCATTACTGAGAACACTGGAAAATATAAAGGTCCTACCAAACACCATGATATTAGGAGATTTCAACTACCCAAACATTGACTGGGAGAATTACTCAAGTACAGACTCCTTTGCCAATGCTTCCTAGAGTTTATAAACTCAAATGCCCTGGAACAGCTGGTTACCATGCCCACTAGAGGTGACAACATACTGGACCTGATCATCACCAACATGGGGGATCAGTGTTCCACACCAGAGGTAAACTCCTCACTGGTAAGATCAGATCATAAAGTAATCACACTGGACATCCACATCCCGACCCCACCCCCTGTCAGGGAAGCCACTGTGAAAAACTTTTCAAAAGTAAACTTCACACTTCTCAAGACTGAAGTGGAAAGTTTCAAAGCCCCCTTGCTACAGGATAATTCTATCCAATCCGCAGAATCCTTTACAAGTGCATTCTATGAGCATCTATAGGGATGCATGGATTGAGCCATCCCAAGTAAAACCAAGACTCACTCCTCCAAAAAGAGGAAACCAGTCTGGTGGTCTCCAGCCATAAATAAGCTATACAACAGAAGGAGGAAACTACTACATGATAGAGCAAAATTACAAAAAGGAAAGGCATCACTGATCATTATTAGCAAGAAACTACTATCTCTCAAAATCATCCAAGGCCAGTTTCTAAAGAAAAATTGCCAAGGAATCTAAAGATAACCACAAAGCCTTCTTTAGCTATATCAAAATTTTAGGTGGCAACTCTCAGATATGTTCTGAGCTACTGCAAAATGGCAAAATATACACTGAACCAACTGACATTGCCAACATCCAGGTGGACAAGTTCAGTGCAAACTTCACCCCCCCTCACCCCCAAAAGGGTCTGTGTCCATCGCAGAAGAATGCAGAGCTCCAGACATCATGGATATGCAGGTAAAAACAGCGCTTTCCAAAGCTAAGAACACAGCATCAGTGGGACCGGATGGTGTCCCAGGCTGCGTCTTACACGAGCTCCTAAAGGAACTAAACCCTCACCTAAATTCACTGTTCAGACTTAGCCTTGCCACAGGCTATGTACCCAAAGAATGGCATACAGCAACAGTCATCCTGCTCCACAAAGGTGGTGCCACAACAGAACCTGTGAACTATCGCCCTATAAGCCTAACCAGCCTGGTCTGCAAAGCTATAGAGCGAATTATCATGGAACTCATAGACAGAGACATTGGGAACCTCCAGATACTGGACTCTACCCAATTCAGCTTTGTAAAAGGCAGATCCTGCCTCCTAAACCTAGTTGACATCTTTGAAACAGATATCAAGGCCATAGATGAAGGGAAGGTAGTCCACACAGCCTACCTGGACCTCTCTAAGGCCTTCGACACCATTCCCTACTCTGGCATCATAGACAAGCTTACCAACTTGAACATTAACTCCTATGTCATGAGATGGGTGGCCAACTGGCTCACGGATAGAACACACATGGACAGAGTTGCAGGTGCCATGTCTGACTCTAAACCAGTCACAAGTGGCGTCCCACACGGCTCGGTCCTTGGACCCCTCCTGTTTGGTATATACTTCTCTGAGGTACAGGCAAGCACAGGAGGACTATGACTGACCAGGTTTGCAGATGACTGCAAACTGGGGGCCATAATTGACTCTCCAGCTGACACAGACATCCTCCAGAAGGGTCTTACAGAGACAGATACCTGGTGTCAAAACCATGGCCTCAAGCTGAATGCCAAAAAATGCATAGTCATCCCCTTTGGAAAAAACACAGTGCCCATGAATTACCACATAGGTGGTAATCCACTAGGTACGGAAAATGTAATTAGGGACCTGGGGACCCAGGTAGATAGTAACCTCTTCTTTTATAATCACATTGCCAAAGTGGTTAGAAAGTCCTTCTATGTAGCCCACCTAATCACAAAAGGGTTCACCTCTAGAGCAAGAGAGGTCATTGTGCCCCTCTACTCATCACTCATTAGGCCCATAATAGAGTACAAATCCCCATTTGTTATGTATCTTAATCAGCACATGCAACAGCTGGAAAGACCACAGAAGTACCTCACCAAGAGAATCATGGGCCTCAAAGAGATGCCCTATGCAGCTCAACTAAAGAAACTCCAGCTCTACTCGGTTGCTTACTGCCTGCTCAGAGGTGATCTATGCCTGACATATGCCTGACAACACCAAAAATGGAGGGAGGGGGGTGTCCATATTCATAAAGGACACCCACACCTCAAGGTTGGTGGCAACGCACGATGCATCGGAGACCATCCAGGTGCAATTAACCATAGGCAAGACTGCTCTGCAATTTGTAGCATGTTACAGGCCACCCTCTCAAACTCAGGAACCTCACATGGCCTTCCTGAAAACACTGGAGGGGATAAATGTATCTCCAAACACCATCATACTAGGTGACTTCAACTACCCTAATATAGACTGGGAACACCACTCAAGCCCAAACACTCTAGCCCAAAGGTTCCTGGAGTTCATAAACTCAAATGCCATGGAACAACTAGTCACCATCCCCACAAGAGGAGAAAACATTCTTGATCTCATCATCATGAACATGGGATCACAATGTTCAACACCGGAAGTATACCCCTCACTGGTGAGATCAGATCATAAACTAATCTCGCTGGAGGTCCTCATCCCACCCCCACCTGAAATAAAAAAGACCACAGTGAAAAACTTCTCAAAAGCCGACTTCACACTTCTAAAAACTAGTGTGGTCTCCTTTAAGGCCCCTGAGCCAGTGGTAAGCATTACTCAAACCGCTGAATCTCTTACAAATGCCTTCTACCAGCACCTACAGGACTGCATGGATCAGGCAATCCCAAACAAAACTAAGACTCTTTGTACTAAAGGCAAGCGTCCAGTCTGGTGGACCCCAGCCATAAACAAGCTATACAACAAAAGGAGGAAGCTACTACAAGATAGAGCAAAATCCTTGAAAGGTAAGACACCTTTGATCATTATAAGTAAAAAACTAAGAGCTCTCATAAAATCATCCAAGGCAAATTTTGAGAGAAAAATCGCCAAGGACACAAAAGACAATCATAAGGCCTTCTTTAGCTATGTTAGAAACCTAGGAGGAAACTCCCAGATATGCTCAGAATTAGTTCAAAATGATGTGAAGATTACTGAACCTACACACATTGCCAACATACTGGCTGACAGGTTCAGTGCAAACTTCTCCCCTCCCCAAAGGAGAGATATCTATACCAGAGGATTGTAGCCCCAAACATCTCCAACGCCCAGGTGAGAACTGCTCTCCAAGGCAAAAAACACAGCATCCATGGGACCGGATGGTGTCCCCGGCTGTGTACTCCACAAACTCAATGAGGAATTAAACCCGCAGTTAGGACAGCTGTTTAATCTTAGCATCACCTCAGGATACGTACCCAAGGAGTGGCGCATGGCGACTGTGGTCCCACTTCACAAGGGTGGTGCCTCTACCGACCCTGGAAATTACCGTCCCATTAGCTTGACAAGCCTTATCTGCAAAGCCATGGAGAGGATCATAATGGAACTCATAAATAAAGACATAGGGAACTTGCAGACTTTGGATCCAACCCAGTTTGGCTTTGTCAAAGGCAGATCATGCCTTTTAAACTTGGTTGACTTTTTCGAAACAGTCACCAAGGCCATTGATGAGGGAAAGGCAGTCCATACAGCCTACCTCGACCTGGCAAAGGCCTTCGACACAATACCCCACTCAGGTATCATCGAAAAACTCATCAGGTTGAATGTAAACCCATACATCACAAGATGGGTTGCAAACTGGCTAAGTGACAGAACCCACAGGGTCAGAGTTGCTGGAGCCATGTCAGACTCTAAGCCTGTCACAAGTGGTGTCCCACAAGGCTCAGTCCTGGGTCCACTCTTGTTCGGCATCTACTTTTCTGAAGTACAAGCAAACACAGGAGGGTTATGGCTGACAAAGTTTGCTGATGACTGCAAACTGGGTGCCATAGTCGAAAACACTTCTGACACAGATATCCTTCAGAAGGGCCTCACAGAAACGGATAACTGGTGCCAGAGCCATGGCCTAAAGTTAAACGCCAAGAAATGCATAGTCATACCCTTCGGGAAAAACAAGGTTACCCCTAGCTGCCATATAGGTGGCAATCCACTGAGCACAGAAGAAGTCATCAGGGACCTGGGGACCCAGGTTGACACTAGCCTTTCGTTTTACACTCATGTTGCTAAAGTAGTCAGGAAAACCTTCTACATTGCCCACCTGATCATGAAGGGATTCACATCTAGATCAAGGGAGGTCATCGTCCCCCTGTACTCATCACTCATTAGACCTATGATTGAGTACAATGCCACATTCGGAATGTATCTGACCCGACAACTGCAGCAGCTGGAAAGGCCCCAAAAGTTCCTCACCAAAAGGATAAAGGGTCTCAAAAATATGTCTTATGCTGCCCGACTGAAAGAACTCCAGCTCTATTCAGTCTCATACCACTTGCTCAGAGGTGACCTGTGCCTGACATATAAGGCCATGTCAAACCCAGATTTGATGAATATGCTTCACCTCAAAAAATCTAGATCCCTCAGAACCACAAGGGCGGGAGACTTAAACCTTGACACGGTTATTAATAGAATGTGCTGGAGGGACAGATTCATCACCCAGAGACTCCCTATGCTATGGAACAAAATCCCGGTACATGTGAGGCAGAGCACCTCGCTGGCCTTGTTCAAGAGGAATCTTGACCAATGGATGGGAGATCGCAGATATACCCCAGGGATTACTTCAGTGTCACTGCTTGACAGAGGCACAGCAAAATAATAGGCATAGTTTTATTCAAACTAAAGGGGTGGCGAAAGCCACATAACTATGGGCTAGGCTTATAAATGCCCTTGGGCAGATAGCCTAGTATGAACCTATGAACCTATGAACATATAAGGCCATGTCTAACCCAGAATTAATGGACATGCTCCACCTCAAGAAAACCAAATTTCTTAGAGCCACACACTCCAGTGTATTAAACCTCAGCACAGCAATAAACAGGACGTACTGGAGGGATAGATTCCTGTCCCAGAGACTTCCCTCGCTCTGGAATAGAATCCCAGTTTATGTTAGGCAGTGCCTCTTGCTGAGTCTCTTCAAGAGGAATCTTGACAAGTGGATGGGAAATTGTAAATTTACCTTTGGGATGACTTCAGTGGCCCTGCTAGACAGAGGCCCAGGAAACTAATTTAAAAGGGAGGCGAAAGCCAACACATTCTGACTAGGTTTATAAATGCCCTTGGGCAGATAGCCTAGTACCCACCTATGAACCTACATGCTCTAGGGACCTAAACCTTGTCACCACAATAAATAGAACATGCCAGAGGGATAGATTCCTGTCTCAGAGACTTCCCATACTCCAGTCTAAACTACCTATTGATATCAAACAAAGATCCTCATTAGCACTCTTCAAGAAAAATCTTGATGATTGGATGGGAAATAGGAAATTCATCCCGGGGATCACTTCTGTGTCTCTGCTCGACAGTTGCACAGGAAAATAAATTTCTTGGGTGGCAAAAGCCAGGGTACCTTTTCAGCTGGGCTTGTATAGGTCCCAGGGCTGATAGCCTAGTACCTACCTATGAACCTATGAACCTTTGAGCCTTGCCTAAAAAAGGTAATATGGGGACAGCAAGAGCCTTGGCCATTATTCAGAAGCATAGGGGAGACAGGTGCAAACCATCTGTAGCAAAGCAATGAGGCTTGTCTATCATGTTATCACAGGCAGACAGAGACTGGATCCCCTTTGAATGACACCAGAAGCACAGCCAATTGTTGAAGTTTATCATCTTTCTGTTATATTGCAGTATCATGCAGGTGAACGTAAGATGCTACTCAAGGTCAGGGTCATACCAGCGTGGGCTACATGATCATAGAGCTAATATATATCTCTTGTCATGTTGTCCTGGGAAGTATGTCTCAGATCATTCACACTGACATGTACAAAGAACACGTTATATATGTACCTGTTTTGGAGTGATGTAAGTGCTTGTGTTATGTGGCGGATCATAGCACCTGACAGACAACTGACAATATCCTTCCCATTGTCTAGCCGAGTGAGTGGAACATCTGTGTGCCTGACTATGAAGTCACCTATTACTAGTGTGTTGGGTATGTTGTTTTGCCTTAGGGCATGTTGTGAGGCACACTGCTTTGGTGTATTATGTGTTTTCTGGCGTGTGCTTGGAGGTGCATGTTGCTTGCTTGTCTGCTTAGGAGGACACTCTCTCTTTTTCAGATTAATATTTGTATTCTCTGTATGGCAATGTGTATTTATGTGTGTCTTTTGCTGGTGCTTATATTGTAGGTCTATGTGAGACAGTTGGTGTTGTGGTTGTATGACCCTACTCCTCCTGACTGTATTGTCCAGTATTGGGTTGACAGAGCTTAGCCACCGGTTTGACCCTGTGTGTGCCAGCATGTGGTGCATCAACCCATATATGATATGGTCATGGCCTATGCATACAATACACTCACAATACACCTAGTATGATAAGCCTGCTGAGGTTAGCAAATGTGAAAAAAAAACCTTTGGGTAAACTGTCAGCAAGTAATGTCTGTATTGCACCCTGTAACTCCATATTGCTTGCTGATGTGTAAAGACGTACTTAGTTTGGATTAAGAGCCCTGCACTTGCCAACTGTGTGTGTGTGTGTATGTGTGTGTGTGTGTGTATGTGTGTGTATGTGTGTGTGTGTGTGTCTGTCTCTCCCTGGGGAGAGAGCAACCTTTTTGGAGACTACTCACACCCCTTAAAAGTGGTATACTCATCTTTGTCAAGTCTGATGATGTCACCATCCTACAAATATACCTGTGGAAATGAGAAATCCCAGTAATGTGTATAGTGTGTCGTGTAAATGCTTACTGCTGTAGTCTCATAATGTAGCTAGGTTGGGGGGTCGAATCTTGCACTTGTCAACTGTGAGTGTGTGCATCTATCTGGGGAAAAGTAACCTTTTTGGAGACTACTCACACCCCTTAAAAGTAGTATACTCATCTTTGTCAAGTCTGATGATGTCACCATCCTACAAATATACCTGTGGAAAAAAGAAATCCCAGTAATGTGTATAGTGAGTTGTGCAAATGTGTATTGTTGTAGTGTCATGATATAGTTTGATAAGGGTTAGAATCCTGAACTTGCCATCTGTGTGTGTGTCGCCCTGCGGAAGAGCAACCATTTTGGAGACTACTCAAACCCCTTAAAAGTGGTATACGCATCTTTGTCAAGTCTGATGATGTCACCATACTACAAATATACCTGTGGAAAAGCGACTTTCAAGTAATGAGTATAGCGCGTCATGTAAATGCGTACTGCTGTAATATCATAATGTAGTTAGATAGGGGTTTGAATCCTGTACTTATCAACTGCGTGTGTGTGTCTCTCTCTGGGGAAAAACAGCCTTTTTGGAGACTACTCACACCCCTTAAAAGAGGTATACTCATCTTTGTCAAGTCTGATGATGTCACCATCCTACAAATATACCTGTGGAAAAACAAAAGGTCAGTAATGTGTATAGTGTCATGTAAATGTGTGCTGCTGTAATATCAAAATGTAGTGAGATAGGGGTTCAAATCCTGCACTTGCCAACTGTTTGTGTCTCCTTGGGGAGGTGCTGCCTTTTTGGAGACTACTCACACCCCTTAAAAGTGGTATACTCATCTTTGTCAGGTCTGATGATGTCACCATCCTGCAAATATACCTGTGGAAAGGAGACATCCCAGTAATGTGTATAGTGCATCATGTAAATGCATACTGCTGTAATATTATAATGTAGTTGGGTAGGGATGTGAATCCTGCACTTGTCAACTATGAGTGTGTGTGTCTCCCTGG
The DNA here is from genome assembly GCF_019279795.1 of Protopterus annectens. Lineage (NCBI taxonomy): Eukaryota > Metazoa > Chordata > Ceratodontiformes > Protopteridae > Protopterus > Protopterus annectens. Next base: position 1,540,893,845 of record NC_056732.1, read on the forward strand.
GGAGGAGCAACCTTTTTGGAGACTACTCACACCCCTTTAAAGTGGTATACTCATCTTTGTCAAGTCTGATGACGTCACCATCCTACAAATATACCTGTGGAAAGGAACAATCCCAGTAATGCGTATAGCACGTCGTGTAAATGTGTACTGCTGTAGTTTCATAATGTAGTTAGGTAGGGAGTTGAATCCTGCATTTGCCAACTGTTTGAATGTGTGTTTCTCCCTGGAGCTGAGCAACCTTTTTGGAGACTACCCACACCCCTTAAAAGTGGTATACTCATCTTTGTCAAGCCTGATGATATCACCATCCTACAAATATACCTGTGGAAAGGAGAAATGCAAATAATGTGTATAGTGCATTGCATAAATGCATACTGCTGTAGTATCATAATATACTTAGGAAAGAATTTGAATCTCGCAATTGCTGACTGTGTGTGTTCCAGGTGTGTGGGAGTGTGTGACACCATTGGTCAATGTAGAGTGGGTTCTGATTTTTCTAGTGTATGACATATCACAATGACAACTGTATGTGTATTACACATGTAAGGTAGATGTGGGGCAAAGCCATATACATACATGTGACCTCAATTATTTCATAGGTGGGTACTCTGTTTTCTCCATGAACGCATCAGTTATCTTTGCCAGAGTGTACTGGCACTTTCCAGACCTTAGGTCACTTCTGTATGCTAGTGACAAGCTTAGTCACTGCTATGATCCCTGGGGTACGTCCAATCACAGTTTCTATTGAAGAGTGTGAGTGAGGGTTTATGCTTGAGGTATATTTGAATCCTGTTCCAAAGCAAGCAAAGTCTGGCAAAGATGACTAATCATTATAGGTGTGCAACAACCTCTGTGGATCCTCATGCAAACCCTTTATTGCTTATGTGCTCCACAGAGGGATTTCCAAAACCCTTTGGTAATGCGATTAACAAAGGAGAGATGACTAAACACATGGCTCTATGTATACATTAGTACCTGTTCCACATTTTGGGGGCTACTACCTATGTTGTACTCTAGGGATACTTTGTTTTCTAAAAGTGGATAACTATGCTTTCTTTGGCTTATAGCTTTACAGCATGAGTTTGACACAAGGTATCTGTCTCTATGATACCCTATTGGTGGATGTGTGTGTCATCTGGAGAATAAAGTATAGCCCACAGTATGCATTTTCATCAAACTGGGCAGACATATTCCTACTGTGTTTGCTTGTACCTAAGAAAGCTATATGCCAAACAGGAGTGGTCCCAGGACTGAGTGCAGGGGAATACCACTTATTACTGGCATAGAATTGTACATGGAGGCTGCAAACGTTACTGCGTGTCCTACATATGTGCGTCAGTTGTCAATCCATCATATAGCAATCGTTTATGGTCAGCCTGTTGAGGATATGTATAATACCAGAATGTGGGATGAGTATGAATTGCTGGTGAGCTATAGCTTAGCTGTTTGGACCTCCCCTCCCTCAACTATAGCCTTGTTAACTGGCTTGAATTCCACTAGGTGTAGGAGCCATGATCTGGCCTTTAGAGAACCTAAGTGGGTATGGTGTAGTGTTTGCAGGTTCATAATGTCTCTGTTAATGAGTTCCATAATGCTGTGCTCCATAGCCTTCCCAATAACATTTGTCTGGCTTATAGGGTGAGAGTTTCCAGGATCTGTTGTAGTTCTACCCTTAATCAATTTATGTTAACATTTGCACTGGGTGTGATGAGGGTGGACAGGTTTAGGAATAAGTATATTAGAGGGTCAGCCCAGGTTTGAAGGTTAGTAGACCAATCCATATAGGCAGGATTAAGTTGGTTTGCACATGTGCTGAGGAGGGATGCAGAGTATATTGTGAAATAGATGCTAAGGATGAAGCCGCCAGGTAACAGGAAAAGAGGAATGCCTACGATGAGGTTTATGGCTGTGGTGAGAGAGGACATGCAGGTGGATGGTGTGATAGTGCAAGATGCAGAGGGCAGGAAGAAATGTAAATAGATGATCTACTGTGGTGACCCCTAATGGGAGCATCTGAAAGGAGAAGAAGAAGACGTTGTAGCTCAACCCTTGTGGACTGTGAACACCATTACTGTGCATCATTCCACAAGTATGTAATGTGTATAGAGGCTGCATCTGGACAGAGTGTTTAGGTGAGTGGTGACTTCATATGTCAGCTTGTGTATGACACAGCCAGGGACACTGTCCAGTAACATTGCCACTGTGGTTTGGACTTTGGTAAACAGATGTTTTAACTAGAGTGTCTGTGAATCATCAGGTTTTACATTCTTCAGGACTGGAAATGTGGCCCGTGTGTAATGACAGGGTGGTGAAATCCGCATTCAAACTGTCTGACAAGAAATTGCTAATGTCAGTCAGATAAGTGTATTTTGTGACCATTTACATTAACTGTGACCCGATCTGAGATTTCCCCTGTAGATTATACACAACACTAAAGAAAGCTTTAGTGTTGTCTTTGGAATCCTTGCCATTTTGTATTTTGAAGCTTGCCTTGTATGTTTATTGAGGGATTGTATTTTCCCAATGATACTGACCAGAGACGTTATCCCTTCTTTGTATGCAACTCTTTTTTGGTACAACTTCACACCTTCTATTATATATTTAGTTTATGACAGGGGTCCACGAGACTAATGGCACTTTTACTGTATAAGTGAGAATTTCTTGTGTTTGTGATAGCACGGTCCATGCAACCCTGTAGGTAAACAATGTGCATTACTAAAAGATTATGCAGCTGGGACAGTGTTAACCTTAGTAATGCAAACGAATGACAGATAGCAATAACAGCATCACCCACAGCACAGTGTCAACCCATGTCATACACACACATGCATACTCAAGTTCCAAAATGTGTGTAGTACAATGCATACTGGCCACCAATAGAAACTATGGAGTGTTAACACTGGCCAATACAGGGCATGTCACTCTGCCCATGTGTCCAATATGCATGTACATGCAGACAGTACACCTCCACCATGTTCACAAATGGACACCTGCAAAATTGTGTTGCACACACTCCACACTTACTGTCCACTGTATAACGCATGCTGACACAACTACACACATCAGCCAAGTAGCACATGGGCAAACAAAACACAATTGGAATAAACACTGGTGAAAACAATACAGCATTGCTAATTACAGCTTTAATGCATAATGCCTGCTCAGCTACACCTTCAAGGATATCATTACACTTTACTGCTGACAACATGCTACACATCCAACCATTGCTATACTTTATTAAAGTCACCCTGTGCATTAGCACCATGGTAGCCTGTTTCTGCATCAATGTTACAGATGACAGGAGGTGGCACAGGTTTCATCATATGTACAGGGTGTGTTGTTGGTTTGCCAGAGGCCTACACTGAGCCATACAATTGACATGTGTGTGTGAGTGTGTGTGTGAGGGCCATGATTACTGTTATGGGCCAATGTTGATGTAATGTGTACGGATATGTGTTTGCCCTAGGTTTCTGGTATATGTGTACGTGTCTGCATGCACACAGTTCCACCATGTGGCTGCCATATACGGAGATTTGTGAGACAGCTACAGACTGTACCTGGCAGGCTTTACAGATCACCGTCGCTGGCCATGGATATGGAACCTGTGCCTGGCAGGGGTGCTACAGACAGTATCAGGTACTAATCCAGATTGGGTACTATCCAAAGAGGTTGACATATGTCCACTGGATCCAGGTCCCTGCTGGGACTAGCCAGAGCCATGTGCACGTGGTCTGCTAGGACGGTCTATTGACAGCCCCCCCCAATATTGCTGGGGCTGGTACTGGCACTACGGGAGCGGCTGTGACTTGCTGGATGTCCACGGCGACCTCCAGCTGCTGATGTTTCAGGCATACCTTAACCGTCCCGCACTGTCCTGACACATGGACATGACATTGTGGAGGACATCCAACATCTATCAATGACCTGCTAGTTCATGGATACTGTCATTTACAGAGGTGTTATGAGCCCTCTGTGCCCTTAGTCCCTGTCTGGTGTACCGGTCCATTCATGTCTGTGCCTCCATGACAGCCTGGAACACGCGTGTAGTAGAAAGAGGTGTGGCACATCTGCCAGGGGCATGATGACCAGCAGTGCTCTGACGAGAACCCCTGGGCATCTGTCTATGTGATACCATTCCAGACATCTGGCTATGGCTGCTGTGTCCTTAAACATGTGCCATAGATACCACACTGTCCTGGCCAGTGCCAACTGTACACTGTCCCTCAGCTAAGGGCAGTGGTGATGATGGATGTACAGACATTATGACTGTGTGCATGGATGGGGTGGAGACTTGTGTACTGTCAATTGGCCGCCCAGCAACAGACCCTGACAAACCTGTCTGTGCCTCAACACACCTATCCTCATCATCACTGTCTGTATCAGTGACATCAGGTTCCCTGCTGTACTGAACCAGCCCCACCTCGGCACCTGTGAGAGGAAAACAGGAAACACACTTTAAGACCTGAAAATGACTTCAGACCACATGCGCACATGCACACATGCACACATGCGCACATGCACACATAAGCACATGCACACATGCACACATGTACACATGCGCACATGCACACATGCACACATACACACACACAAAAATACACTCCTCCCTAAAGCAGACACACACACAACACCAGCAATCACACAACATACACAATAGCAGGTGATGGTGGGGTACAGTATCACAAGCAAAACAGTCATATCACACATGTCAGCATGCAGGACATGTGTTGCTCAACAGCATGCAGTGCAAGTGTAGTCAGTCCTTGTTACTAACAGTATACATGGCTGTGATGCATGTGTTTTGTTATTAGGTGATGGCCCTCCCCCTGGAACACAATGCATACATGGACACAGCATTGCTGTGCAGGTATTCATAACCCTGTACTGTACTGTTCGCCATAACTCACAGTTGTACATACCATTGCTGGATGTGTATATGTGTGTCAGATAGGTATCCAATGCTGATTACAGCCTCTGTGTCTTTAGCAAATAATTGTGGACACATTTTTAGCACATGCATGATGAGTATTCACACAACATCATCAGTGGTGCATGCATAATTGATGGAATACCATTCGGCCACATACCCAATGTACGGTACTTATGGTGAGTGTAGATCATATTGTGGACATGCCAGTCTCATCCATGACATGGCATGCTAAAACACAACTGCATATTTAAACACTACACATACCCAATGTGTGTCATATGACCTAGCCACTCAATAGCACAGGCCCAGAGCTTCAAGTAGTATTACAGTACACACAGGATTTGCATTCAACATCAGTACCACTCAATAATCATAGATGTAGTGATTTAGCCTCCAATGACACACCCTAGTTAAAAACAAGACTTAATCACACTGTATGCAATAGCACTTGTTCTGCCTAGCAACAGAATACACAACTTTTGCTAGGATCAAAGCAAGGATCCATAATACCATGACATAAACAGTTTCCCACTAAGCTATCCCACAGATACATATCTTTGACGTATTCACAAACATATTGACCATCACAGTCAGTCAACAGTACAGAGAATCTATTGCAACAAGTAGATGTAGGTGTGTATGAGTATATATAACTATATATATATATATATATATATATATATATATATATATATATATATATACATATACACATCCATTGGTCTACATATACATATATATGTAGGCACATATGCATTTCACCTTTCATAGTGAGAATATCAATTATCAAAGGATGTAAGGTGTACAGTAATGTAATAAAATCGTACAGTCTTGGGATAAATGCATTGAAGGTGTTCACAGCCCTGGTAGCTTTAGCAGGCCTTACTGGCTTCAGCATTGCAAACTGAACAAACCACCCACAGTGTTTAACCACCACATGTCATATACCAGCACTGTATGCTGTCTTGTCACACACTAAAACCTACATACAAATATGTGCATACTAACCTTCATCAACATATATATCTCCCCCCTTCACAAACAGTTGCAATATGTCCCCTGCTCTATGCACATATACAGATTTATATATTTTTTTATTTATTTTACATTTGTTGACCGGGCTGGTACAACTGGATGTATGTCCATTTTCAGTGGAGGCCTGGGGAGAAAAGCTCCACACATTAGAATAGAAAAAAACAAAATACAAATTCATAGGTATATTACCATGATTTGGCAAGTACAAATAGTACATTACATTGCAACAAAGCCTATTAGTAAGGGATAAAAGACAATAAGGACAATCTCAAGTACATATTAGTAAATTACATTTTTAGCTTCTGAGTAATAAAGAAACACAATCTTACTTGCAAATTGGGTATAGATATACTGACAATAATATATGAGGTATGTGAAATAGGTCAACATTACACTAAAAGAGTTAACACCCTATATTGTTAGTAAACGATCATGGAGTTAAAGTGGATGAGGAGATTAGTGTCTAGTGACAAGGGAGTTAGTTAGTCTGGGTTAACACAGGGACACAGCCATTGTGATTTAAGGTATGGCTTGAGTTTGTTTTTAAATAAGGTAGTTGAGGGTAGGGAGGTTAGGTCATTTGGGAGGGAGTTCCAGATTTTGCCCACTGTGTTAGAGAAGAGAGAGTCTCCAGCTAGATTATTGGTTTTACTTGTGTTTACCAGTATTTTATTAGATGAGCACAGGGTCTTCAGGTTAAAGTAGGGGGGGAGATTAAGTTAGTAAGTATAGGAGTATTTGTAGGATGATGCAGTATCTTATGGGCAATAGTTAGTTGATTGAACAGAATAAGATTTGACAATTCTAACCATCCTAGTTGATTCAGATTATTGCAATGATGGGTTCTATAGGTAGAACTAGTTGCAAATCTAGCAATGTTATTGTATGAACTGGCTAGCTTGTTCAGATTGCTTTTGTATACTCTTGTGTAGATAGGGCAAGCATAAAGTAGGGTTGAGATTAAGTGGGTACAAGCAATGGTGGTCCTGGCTAGTGGAGTTAGAAATGGTTTGATCCTGTAGAGGGAACCTAGTTTCTTTTTTACTGTTTTTATAGTGTTGTTAATGTGGGGTTCAAAGGTGAAGTTGTTATCAATTAGTACTCCAAGTAGTTTTGTGGTGGAATCAGGAGTAATTATAGTACCATTGCTAGATGTAACAGTGAAATGCAGTGGAGTGGCTCTGCGTGTGGGAGTAAATAGTAGCATTTTTGTTTTGTTTGGGTTAAGGATGAGACAACGGTGAAGAAGCCAGTTTTCAACTGTGCTAAACACATCTTGGGTTAGGGATTGAAGTTGTGATAGAGAAGAGGCTGAACATGTGAGTGTTGAATCATCTGCATATTGGATACAGGTAGCTTGAGGTAATACAGAGTGTAGGTTATTATTAAAAATAGAAAAGAGGAGAGGACCCAATATGGAGCCTTGAGGAACGCCAAGGGTAACTGGGAGATGGGAAGATAGGTTATTCTCCCATAATACAGCCTGTTGCCTGTTATTTAAATAAGACTGGAACCATTGTATGGCAAGTGGATCCAGTGAGAAGTTTCCTAGTGTGTTTATGAGTAGTTGGTGATTAACCATGTCAAAGGCTTTTGAAAGATCAATGAAGAGGGATGAGGATAGAGTATTATTATTACAATATTTATTAATGCAGTCAGTGAAGGATAAGAGAGCAGAAGAGGTGTTATGAAATGTTCTGAAACCATGTTGGCAGGTAGCCAGTAGGTTGTTTTCTAGTAGGTGGTTTAATAGTTGTTTGTGAATGCACTTCTCCATAATTTGTGCTAGTGGGGGTAGAATTGCTATAGGCCTGTAGTTAGAAAGCTCTTTGGAATTCCCACCGTTATGCAGGGGGATGATATGTGAGATTTTCCAGATTGATGGAATAGTACCTTCTGAAATAGTTCTGTTAATGAGAATGGATATGGGGTAGGCTATGGCTTTAGGGGGGGGGGGTTGTAGGTATTCTGTCGGTAGAAGATCTGCAGCAAGGGTTGTGGGTTTGAGTTTCTGAATGAGGGTGCAGATAAGGGATGTTGGAACTGGTTTGAATTGAAATAATGGGTTGTTAGGGATGGAGTTAGCAGCAGATGTAGTGTCAGGAGATAACTGTTTGGCTAAAGATTGAATGGTGTCTGTGAAGAAAGTGTTAAAGGAATTGGCAATTTGGATAGGGCTGTTGAGATTGGAACCTGAACGGGTGGGAGTAATAGTGCGACCTGGGTGCAATAGTTTATTTATGCTGGACCAGAATTTTTGAGGTTTATTTTGATGGGTTTGTTGGAGCTGGCAGTAAAAGTTTCTTTTATCTGACATATTGCTTTTTTAGTTTAATTTCTTAGTTATCGGAACTTAATTTGATCTGTTGGGTTTTGGGCTGTACACCAGATAGGCCAGAGTTTGTTTCTCTGGAGGATTTTTTGTTTGGTAGTTTTGGAGAGCCAGGGGGCTGGTTTGGCCCTAGTTCGTATTGTTCGTGTTGGGGCATGACAATCCAGTATGGTTAAAAATCCAGTATGGTTTATGACACATATATATTTCTCCATATGTGTGTGGCATACACAGGCAAGGTCCACACTGTTGTAAGTCCCTGGACCTCACAGCTGAACTGTTGGGCCTTACTGCAACACAAACAGGTGTCACATATGAACACACACTAACATTAGGGGGGTATATATGGCAACAGATGCTAGATAAGCATACTAGACTGCTACAACAGTTGCCATTGCTAAGCTACACTTTAATATGACTACCATGCATGTGTTGTACTGTCACACCCATGTTTATATAATGTCAGCTCTAATCCCCCCAACAGCCATTGGCCACACAATTGTACAGAACACAGATAACATGGATCAGATCTTTGACATTTAATGCTGAGCTACACATTTCACAGGTATGTCCCACTGCCCACAGGTACACACAGTATTGTCCATAGCAGTAGTTAAGCAGAACATCTGTGCATAAAGAAGTACTGCTGCCACATATGAATGGTTCACATTATGTATACTATTCTTCAATAACATCTACTACATGCCAGTAAATACATATGTGTCACATACCTTTCCTTTGTAGGATTTGGTAATATTTCTTTTTCCTTTTCTCTCTCTCTCTCTCTCTCTCTGTCAGTCTCTGCAATGGAGTGATTGAGTTTGTTGGCAGAGATTGCAGCCTGCTTTTGTAGGAATTTGCACATGAGCATGTGATGGCCTCTGCACCAGTTAGTGGCCACCATTTGCTAATTGCATGCAGCTTGCTGTGTAGTAATTGCAGTAATCACTGTCATAGCAACCCAGTACTATAAATTGGTGACTCATGTAGGCGTGGCCCTTTCAGCTTTCCAAGATGGAGATCATCCTTGTTTCTTGTGGACATCATTGTTTAAGACAGAAGGTTGGTATAGTTCTTATATCAGAAGCCAGGGGTCTAGCCAGAGATTTACATTTTGTACTCAGACCTGATGTTGCTGATTCCAGTACCCGCTTGTCAGTGTAGAAATATACTCACCCCTCAAAATGCTACCCCAAGATACATGGAAAGATGTAATTTCATTTCAACTGTTACAATTAACTGCCATACAAAGCTAGTTATTGAGATGTATTCCTTTGGCACAAGAATTGTTTGTGAACTTCTATACTGTGAATATTCATTTACTCAGTTCTAAACAGTTTGTGCTTTTTTAGTGTTGAAATTAGCACAAGCTGCTCAGAAAAAAACTGGACACATTTTAGTACTGTGAGTATACTTACGTACATCCTTGGTAGACCCTGCACACACAGGTATATTCTACATTTGGGTAGGGTTGCAGAAGTACAGAGAGTGTAAGTACTATTGTGTGGAGTTTATCTTGCTGGTCTTACAGGGTTGCTGTGTACATGTTAGTTTATCAAAGCAAGTAGTCTGTCTGCGTAACTCCCAGCTGTGGACCTATCCACATGATAGCCAGAGAATAGCCTATTTTTTTTTGTCTGTGTACCACACGGGTCTTTTCAGCAATAGAGCAATGGCATTCTTACAGTTGGTTGCTACCAGTACATGACTACATCTATTTGTATTTCAGTGTTGTATTCCTACATAAGGGTATGCTTCCAAAACTCCTTCCAAAGCTATTTGCACAGTGTGTAACAGCAGAAAGGCTGATATGCCTCTGTGTTTCTGCCTCTGCCAGACCTCTCAACCACTCAGGTACATATTTGAACAGACTCAGGGAAAAGTCAAGAAAAAGTCAGGGACAATCAGGGACACCTTTAAAATATTAGTGCCATTAAGTTGAGACATTGAGAGAATCAGAGCATATGAATTAATACACCTTTTCTGAAGTAAAAGAAGTGCCTAACTCTTAATTATTGTCATTATTCATTATGTGTAATTCACCACCTTTCTGGCCAAAGTCAGTAGTTTTTGGAGGGTTTCAGAGGGACAGAGCTAAAATTTGTTTCAAAATCAGGAACATCCCTGAAAATTAGGGATAGTTGGGAGGTATGGCCTCTTCCCTAAACAGATAGGCCAGTGTTTGTCCTGCTGTGATACTGTGTGGGGTTGTAACGTGAAGGTGTAACATTATTTCCTGCTAGAATGGCTGCTTCTCTTATCACAGTTATGTAATGTAATCCCACAACAACTGTTGGTCAACATCCACAGAACAAGTTGTGTGGTATGGTATTCCTATTTTCCTTTACATGCACCCATTCTGATGCATGATATATTTATTTAGGCACCAACATGATGTATATCTGCCGTGGCTTAGTGGTATTTCATGTTGTGTAGTGTGTGCAAGGTCCGGGTTCGAGACTTACAGAGGTGTTTTATTTTGCTCCTTAGCAGAACAAGGGCCCTCACATACAGAATGACTAAGGCACTTTTAAGCAGTTGTAAGCGGGTTTGCACAGGTTTGCGCATTGCTTCTCATTGCTTAGCCAAGCACAAACAAGCGCAAACTCACGCAAACCCACTAACTATTGCTTAATAGTGCCTACTCCCGCTAACCCATGTGCTCATTTCTTTGAAAGAAAAGAAAAATGGGGAGATAGGAAAGTGGTGAAAAAGGGGCACAAAGAGGGAAAGACAGTATGGAAAATAGCTCAGGATGTGCAGGATGGGTGTAGGGAAGGTCCATAGTTGCCCATTTCTTCAACAGCAACAGCTGTTCATATGCAATAAATGTGGAGGTAGATATGAAACCTTCAACCCCTGAGAGAGGGGTGAGGACAAAGTATGTTGTAATGCCAATTAAATAACATTTCATGTGTCCAGTGGACATGTTTGCAAAATGGGCAGCTATGTATGGGGTGTAATTTTTTTTTTTTGGGAACAGATTGCCCTTTTTTTTTTCAGGTGAGAGTGGAATGTGGGGTAGGGGAAGTAGGTATATTTGGGGAGGTAGGTTGGGGAGGTAAACAGACAAGACAAACAAGATGCATACAGGGGTGGTATATGACACATGTGGTGGGTGAACGGGGAGGGATGTTTGGAATTTGCAAGTCCATGAGCCCCCAGATGGAAACAGTGGGACTGAGGTCCCCACCCATGGGCAGTCACCACCGCACCTTCACGGCCCAGAGAGTGGCTGTGCTGGGGGCTGTGTAGGAGGGGCAGGCTGACCTGGGAGTTGCGCCACTCGGGCCTCAAGCTGGTGTAGAGGTTCTGCAACAGAATGTTCAATCTCTCTACGCACCACAGCCTGGACCATTCAAAGGGTGATAGGTGGCCCTCCTCTGCCCATGCTTGCATAGGGGGGCTGAGCCCCATCCCCTGCAGTGCTTCCACCCAAAGGTGGCACAGGGCCAATGGAGGAGGAGATCCCAGGCTGGGCACCAGATCTGCTGGTGCCAGATGCCATGGCCAGCTGAGGTGGGACAGGTGGGTCCGCTAGGACTGGCCTTCCCATACGAACTATGTTTTGGAGAGTTTAATAAAGATATGGGTTAGTAACAGTCAACAGCATTCCCAGTTACTTATAACAGCATGCAGAAGTATTCCCATTAACCCAACACACCAGATTTTCAACAGTTGAAAAGCAAGCATAACACATGCATATATAGAACAATAGTGGACATTACAACAGCATGCAGGTTGAACTGATGGCTACAGGCCACCAATATTGTGGTATTTTAACAGGGCACATGCATAGAAATAAATGCAAATATTTATAAACCAATAGGACATACGTCCCAACAAATGTTTTGAGATTAGACATACCGATTGAGGTGTGGAATTTTTTATGCACATACAGTAGGGTGGAAAAAGATAGCTCAATTAACAACTTATATATCCTTCTAGTTTTCACTACATCCCTATTAACTGCAGTTATATGTCTCTTACATGTATTATTACACTACCCAATGTCCTTATATTATGCAATTGGATTTTGCTACATCATTATATACATGAGCTGTATCTTACATACAAACTGTCCAAGATGCAGATGTTACTGCAACATATTTTGAGAGTTGCTCACACACACTACTGCTAAGTTGGTACACTGACAGCTCTACTTTCATATAATTATCTAGATATGTTCAGGTGAAAGTATCAGTTATATGTTAACAGCTCCCTACATTTCTGGCAGCACACTGACATTTCTGGGGAACACAATACCAAGCTACTCATGTGCCAGATTAACCTGTACATGCTGGGTATGAACCAACAGTTGAGAGCTGTAAATATGCATAAAAGTTACAGGCACTCCCTTCATCCACGTTATATGGGCCTACCCATGTGTGGATTGACACTGCTTAATACAACACTACTATTTGTAGAATGCAACAATACAGCAACATATCAAAGAAAATGACACAGACCCACTCCAGGAATTATACATTCATTAAAGGATTATTACACCTTTATTTATTGGGTTAAAACACTTTTTGAAGGCTCTCTCATTTATTTTATATAACAGTACATGCAGAATAATTACTAACCTGCCTGATGATGCAGCCTTTGCAGCCTATCTTCATGGGTTTGCTGGTTCATAGCCCGGACACCTGCAGCTGTGAAGTAAATACAGTGATATTGAGACATACCTATCCATAGTATAGACAAGCATAGAAATTCTTAACTACTTAATACAATGGCTACTTACTCAGTACTGGGGCATTAGGCATCGCACGATATTCCTGAATCCACTAGTCCAGTTGATCCTCCCTACGTCGCTTCAGGTCAGAAAAATGGTGCCTGACCTGCGCACCAGTCTGAGAAACACCAGTGGCACTGGTGAGATCACAGGCAAGACTGTTCCAGGCCTCCGTTTTATATTAGGTACCCTGGTACTGGCCCCACAGGAGTCTTTCCTCATGATTGTGGACAAGGAGCCAAATCATTACTTTGGATTCCTCAATGTCCCAGCATTGCACTCTAAATTGAGTGCTTTCTCCAACACCGGCCATACTGACTGCAGAAGGAAGCTACAACAAGTTATAGCAAGTATTCCCGCCTGTGGAGCTTAAATATGCCTCATTTCCCACACTTATTTGTGATTGGCCAGTTTTGGAAAAACTCAGCTGTAGGCACGCCTGCTTAGCTGATGTTGGCAATGTTTAAAATTCCTTTGATAGATATGTGTCTGTTAAAAGTGCATGTTTATGAAATGCTGTCATGGCTTTGTGGTTAAGTACAGTGACTCTAGTGCACAGTATCCTGAGTTTGAGCCCTGTCACTCCTTTTTATTCTCCTACTGGGCAGACCTGACTGGTTAAGGTACAGTAAAGGAGGTGTGGCCGTGTTTAACCGACTTTGCCCAACGTTGCTCAACGTTGCCCGATATTGTGCTGGTTAGTGCGGTGTGCAGCTATGTGCAAAGCTATTGTGCTGGTTAATGCGGTGCGCAGCTACACGCAATTGTATTTAAATATTCTCAATACTGGTAAAATGTGCTTAGCAGTACTTTAGATTGCTTAAAATAGGGTACTCATGCCTCAGAATGCATAACCATTTCACCTTCAGATATATATATATATATATATATATATATATATATATATATATATATATATATATATATATATATATAAAATTCATTCACTACTGCATTTAACTTTTCAATGCTTTTTACAAAACGTATACATAATAAATGTCAGGAAATATTTTTGTATACAGATTTCCAACAGAAAATGGAACGTGCAGTAGTGGGACTCGAACTGGGAATGCCTCCTCTTTGTGGGAAGGCTCTAATCACTATTCTATCGCTATTTTGCTTAATTTGCATATATTTTTCTTATTATCCTCTTCTGGTGTCTAAGCTGCTAATTGTAGCTAAGCAATGGGCAAACCCACGCAAAGACGCGCAAATATGGGCAGCACTATTGGATGAAATAAAAAAAAAAATCTTTCTATTTTTAATTTTGTCAGTTGTTTAACATATGGGGGAGTGTAGCAGTGGCAGATCCAGGAATTTGCAGAAGGGGGGGCGCAGTCTCGATAGTTGACGGGTTGAAGGGTGGAAGCAAGAAAGTGGGACACAAAGCTCTGACATCACGTCTGGAAAGACATCACTTTACATTTAGTTACACATGATTTTACTGTGGATGTGGTAGCAGGAAAAAGTAATTCCTACACAGCACATATATGCATTTTAATAAAGGTTGCAGATTTTAATTGTTGCAGCAGATATGTGCTACGATTTAGAATTAAAGACAGCATTTTATTAAATATGACCCCCTCCACCTTTGTCTGCATATCTGTCTCGGTCCTTCTGTATAAGCAACCATTTCCAAGGAACATATCTGTTACTACCAACTTAGACTCATAAGGTCACTTTGTATATAAAATATACACTGCTATATATTATGATAAGCTCTGTAAATATACAGGCACCGCTTACATATACGTGTACTCTGTAAGTTTATGTACACAGTAATTGGAGACCGAGTTTAAATATCGTGTACACTGTAAATACCTAGATATTGTTGGTACACTGTAATTCTATTACACACACACACACACACACACACACACACACACACACACACACACACACACACACACACACACACACACACACACACACACACACACACACATACACACACACACACACTTGGACTTCTATAGTTATATATCAAATACAGTCAATTGTATATCAGACGGATTAAATAAGGCAATATACATATACACACACTTAGACAAATATCTAGAGAGACAGGCACACCCATTCAGCCGCTTTTTCCAATCAGCGTGAAGCCATGTCTACACCGACAAGTGACTAGATGTGTGTGTGTGCGTAGCAGATTTAGCCAAATAATTGCATTTTTTTTACTCACAGACTCTCACTGCCCCCAACCAACACACATAGTATAGATTTCAATTGTTTCTTCTAAAAGCACTAAAGGTACTGTTTTCTGAAATCAATCCAAGTACAGCTGTAGACTTAATATGAAATGAAAACAGATGCATTGTTTCTAAGGGATGTCCAAAATCTGTCCTGTGTAGAGTACAAAGAGTATGCTTGTCTATATACCCACACTTAATAAGACTTAGTTGTTGCTATTCTTAGTAATACATTCAGCAGCACCAGGTAAACTCCCATGGTGAATTAATTTAATTCTATTCCATTACTAAGTTGTCACTGTAAACATCAGTGTACAGGAAGTACTAAAGGTTTTCTAAGGTCATTTGTGAAAAACTGACTGCCAAGATTCATAGCATTTATAAGTGTTTGCTGTACCTGTTTCTGCCTGTTTTGTGAAAAAAAAAAAAAGAAAAAAATATCTCTTGTTTTTCCTGCTTTACTAGTTTAGTCCAGTTTCAGAGTTGCTGATTCCTGGGCTTTGGTTGTAGTTCCTGTGTACTGTTTCCTTGCCTTATTTGGGGGAGAGGAAGTTACCTTGCTTACCAGTGGGAGTGGGAAGCATTGAGCTGCCTTTTGTCCAGTTTTGTGAGGTTTCAGCCAGTAACTAGTAGTTTATTGGTCGTTTTGGGCCAGTTTCTAGCTTTTTCCAACCCCCTGGTATAAAACGCGGTAAACGCGCGTTAGCGCGATTTAGCGTGGAGCTGCCATTGTTGCACACTAGGGCAGCGCCGGTTAGGCAGGTTTAAACTATTCGGGCTACCTAAAGTCCACTCTTCAAATTTTCCCTTAAAACTACCTTCCTCGAACTATACTACTGATCTAATCAGCGTATCCTATAACTAAAAAGATCATCTTCCACTTGACTCCAAGTAGACTATTCTCTATCTGTTAAACCTCGCACTTGCTCCTACAGTACTTATTACCTTGATACGGCACTCTTGTCATAGATAGTACCCCAAAAAAGTAACCCCCCATTTCTCGGTCACCCACGTCCCCCTGAATCTTTTTTAAAGTTTTTGTCTATCCTTCTAGCATGTCGAGGGATCAGTTGCTAGTGTCCTCTCCTGCTCAGCTGGTGAACCTGGGAATACTGAGGCAATGTTACAATTGCCTCATGTACACAGACAACCCTCTCCTCCTCCCACAAAACACAAATACATGCGAGAGATGCAACTATACGGCCAAACTGGAGGCTGAGCTCTCTCAACACAGGACTGGCAAGACCAGTCAGGAGGAGAAGGTTACCACACACACTATAGACCCAGTCTCACATAGCACCATTACAACCTCAAATCATACACATAAACACACAAAGACATACTCGGAGGCTCTGATCAAAAATCTACCAAAACAGCAGAGGCCACCAAAGCAGACACCCAAACAACCACCACCTCAGAACACAACACCTGCAACACATAGACCTCACAGTCAGGGTGTCAAACAGTCACAGCCCTTAAGGCCAAACACAATGCCAGACACACTAGTCATTGGTGACTCCATAGTCAGACACACTGACGTCCCGCCACCAGACTGAGTAAGGAGAAGGTCACAGTAAGCTGCCTGTCGGGCTAGAATCCGCCACATAACGCAAGCACTCAGGTCTCTCAACAGCAAGTACAAATATGACTCAGACATTGTCCACGCTGGTGTAAACGACCTGAGACGTACCTCCTTGGACTACATGAAAAGAGACATTGAGGAGCTCTCTGATTATGTAGCCCAGGCAGGTATGACCCTGACCTTGAGCAGTATCCTACCTTCACCAAGAGTGATGCCACAATACAGAGATAAGATGATCAGCTTTAACAATTGGCTTAAACACTGGTGTCATTCAAAGGGGATCCAGTATCTGTCTGCCTGGGATGACATGCTGGACAAGCCACGCTGCTTCGCAAGGGACGGCTTGCACCTGTCACCCTGGGATTCCGGATATTGGCAAAGGCTCTTGCCACCCCCATAGTGCCTTTTAGGCAAGGCTCAAATTCTAAACCTACCACCCTAGAACACAAAAAGGAAAAACTAAGGGTAATGCTGCTCAATGCCAGAAGTCTAAATCTCAAAATGCACGCACTCGAGGCCCTTCTCAGTATGGAGAACATCGATGTCTGTGCTGTGACAGAAACCTGGTTCAAGGCTCCTGAGAGCACCCCAGCGCTATCAGGTTTTACCTCATATCACGCTGTTCGCCCCAAAATCCGGACAATACCAAGAAAGGAGGGGGGGGTATCCATATTCATCAAGGACACCCACACCTCAAGACTGGTGGCAACGCACGATGCATCGGAGACCATCCAGGTGCAATTAACCATAGGCAAGACTGCTCTGCAAATTGTAGAATGTTACAGGCCACCCTCACAAACTCAGGAACCTCACATGGCCTTCCTGAAAACACTAGAGGGGATAAATGTATCACCAAACACCATCATACTAGGTGACTTCAATTACCCTAATATAGACTGGGAACACTACTCAAGCCCAAACACCCTAGCCCAAAAGTTCCTGGAATTCATAAACTCAAATGCCATGGAACAACTAGTCACCATCCCCACAAGAGGAGATAACATACTTGATCTCATCATCACGAACATGGGAGCACAATGTTCAACACCGGAAGTATACCCCTCACTGGTGAGATCAGATCACAAACTAATCTCGCTGGAGGTCCTCATCCCACCCCACCTGAAATAAAAAGACCACAGTAAAGAACTTCTCAAAAGCCGACTTCACACTTCTAAAGACTAGTGTGGTCTCCTTTAAGGCCCCGAGCATGGAAAACAGTACTCCAGCCGCTGAATCACTTACAAACACCTTCTACCAGCACCTGCAGGACTGCATGGATAAGGCAATCCCAAACAAAACAAAGACTCTTAGTACCAAAGGCAAGCGTCCAGTTTGGTGGACCCCAGCCATAAACAAACTCTACAATAAAAGGAGGAAGCTACTACAAGATAGAGCAAAATCCTTAAAAGGTAAGACACCCTTGATCACTATAAGTAAAAAACTAAGAGCTCTCATAAAATCATCCAAAGCAAATTTCGAGAGAAAAATAGCTAAAGACTCAAAAGACAATCATAAGGCCTTCTTAGCTATGTTAGAAACCTAGGAGGAAACTCCCAGATATGCTCAGAACTAGTTCAAAATGATGTGGAGATTACTGATCCTACAGACATTGCCAACATACTGGCTGACAGGTTCAGTGCAAACTCCCCCCCAAAAGGAGAGATATCTATACCAAACGATTGCAGCCCCCCAAACATCTCCAGCGCCCAAGTGAGAACTGCTCTCTCCAAAGCAAAAAACACAGCATCCATGGGACCTGATGGTGTCCCCGGCTGTGTGCTCCATGAACTCAATGAGGAATTAAACCCACAGCTAGGACAGCTGTTTAATCAAAGTCTTACCTCTGGATACGCACTCCAGGAGTGGCACACTGCAACTGTGGTCCCACTTCACAAAGGCGGTGCCTCCACCGACCCTGGAAATTACCGCCCATTAGCTTGACAAGCCTTATCTGCAAAGCCATGGAGAGGATCATAATGGACCTCATAAATAAAGACATAGGGAATTTGCAGACTTTGGATCCAACCCAGTTTGGCTTTGTCAAAGGCAGATCATGCCTTTTAAACTTGGTTGACTTCTTCGAAACAGTCACCAAAGCCATTGACGAGGGAAAGGCAGTCCATACAGCCTACCTCGATCTGGCTAAGGCCTTTGATACAATACCCCACTCGGGTATCATTGAAAAACTCATCAGCTTAAATGTTAACCCATACATCACAAGATGGGTTGCAAACTGGCTGAGTGACAGAACCTACAGGGTCAGAGTTGCTGGCGCCATGTCAGACTCAAAGCCTGCCACAAGTGGTGTCCCACAGGGCTCAGTCCTGGGCCCACTCTTGTTTGGCATCTACTTTTCCAAGTACAAGCAAACACAGGAGGGTTATGGCTGACAAAGTTTGCAGATGACTGCAAACTGGGCGCCATAGTAGAAAACACATCTGACACAGATATCCTTCAGAAGGGTCTCACAGAAATGGATAACTGGTGCCAGAGCCACGGCCTGAAGTTAAATGCCAAAAAATGCATAGTCATACCCTTTGGGAAAAACAAGGTTACCCCTAGCTACCAAATAGGTGGCAATCCACTGAGCACAGAAGAAGTTATCAGGGACCTGGGGACCCAGGTTGATAGTAGTCTGTCATTCGACACCCATGTAGCTAAAGTAGTTAGGAAGACCTTCTACATTGCCCACCTTATCATGAAGGGATTCTCATCTAGATCAAGGGAGGTCATAGTCTCCCTTTACTCATCACTCATCAGACCAATGATTGAGTACAATGCCCCATTCAGGATGTATCTGACCCGACACTTGCAGCAGCTGGAGAGGCCACAAAAGTTCCTCACCAAAAGGATAAAGGGTCTCAAAAATCTGTCCTATGCTGCCCGACTGAAAGAACTCCAGCTCTATTCAGTCGCTTACCGCTTGCTCAGAGGTGACCCTTGCCTAACATACAAGGCCATGTCAAACCCAGATTTGATGAATATGCTTCACCTCAAAAAATCTAGATCCATCAGAGCCACAAGGGCAGGAGACTTAAACCTCAACACAGCTATAAATAGGACGTGCTGGAGGGATAGATTCATCACCCAAAGACTCCCTATGCTGTGGAACAAAATCCCGGTACATGTGAGGCAGA
Organism: Protopterus annectens; assembly: GCF_019279795.1. NCBI lineage: Eukaryota > Metazoa > Chordata > Ceratodontiformes > Protopteridae > Protopterus > Protopterus annectens. The sequence goes on from NC_056732.1 coordinate 1,540,913,794, forward strand.
GCACCTTGCTGGCCTTGTTCAAGAGAAGTCTTGACCAATGGATGGGAGATCGCAGATATACCCCAGGGATTACCTCAGTGTCACTGCTCAACAGAGGCACAGCAAAATAATGGGTATAGTTCCCCATACTAAAGGGGTGGCGTAAGCCACAAAACGATGGGCTAGGCTTGTAAATGCCCTCGGGCAGATAGCCTAGTATGAACCTATGAACCTATGAACCTAAGATACGTTTATGTGTTAGTGTTAGCAAGTTACATAAAGAAAAAGAATAAACAGATAACAGGGCTGCTCAAAAGCAGCTTGTTTATGGAGCAAAAATGGGTTCTTCTTCTGAAACCCAGTTAAAGGCCAAATGTCTGCCTACTGCTGTTCAGTGGGCCAACTGTCAGCATGGAGAGAATCTTCTCAACAAAGGACCATTTCTAAAATGAACAAATTAAAAGTGAAGGGCACAAAAAGGCCATGTGGAAGAAAGCAACTTCTGACATAAGAAATAGGTTTAAAGGACAATTGTCATCCATAGTTACAAAATCACCGTGCAGTTTCTCCATAACAGTAACTGCAAAGCAATATCTCTTGTGCCTGTAGCTGCTAAAATCTAATGTAATATATAGTTATTTTGATTTAATGTTTACTGATATGTAGCCAGTTTGAAACATCAGGCTTTTAATTCAATGCCATATTTCTAGCTGCAAGTCATGTTATGCAGTTGTTTTTATCTTCACTATGTAAAATTGTTGAATATACTAGATAAGCAATAGTCTCTTGAAAAGACTCTCTAGGTTAGGGGCCCATGGATCAGTGGCACTATATGTTTTTCTTGAGGCATCGGGTGTTTTAGAAGAATATTAAATTGTGATGTGTCAGAAACACTATGTAATAGCAACGCACAGTAGAACTGGGGGGGGGGGGGTGTCATCTACAAAGTCCTAATCAAGCTCTGATAGTGAACCTTCTTACTTGCAGCTAAACAGCTTTCTTTCAGCTTTCCCCGGACACAAATTTGGTTTCTTCAGAAGTTCTTTGCTTCACTACGTTTTCTAAATGTGTTAGGATGAGTATTTGTTTGCAAAAAGCTTTACAGATCACGATGGACCTGAAAACGTGTGTCTGACTTGTATCAAGGTTAGTGCGTTAAGTCGGTGTGTCTCTACAGCCTTGAAGCGTTAGCAAGTCCAGAAATATTTTCAGAATGGGATAATGTGACTAACGTTTGCTCTTGTTATTTATTAGGGTTAACCTGAACTCCTGGACAGCAACGGCTTACTTCTTAGTACACATGCTTGGTGTCTGAATATTAGGCAACCATCCAGTACCACTGTCAAAGAGCGGTATATCCGAGCACATTTTGCTTAGTATACTAGCTGAGGGGTAATTGTAAATGATAACAAATATAATCAATAATGTATTCAAAATGCATGTTCATAAACTGCATATCCAAGACCACCCACTAAGTTATGAAATCGGGACTTGGATGCAGAGTTTGCTACCCTTGCTTAGCATATTTACTTAATGCTGCTTCCTTTGGCAGTATGGAATACAGCCAGTTCATATATAATATACTTTAAAGATGTATAAAATCAACAATGACATCGTAGTTCTCGAAGGAATAACAGTGGATGACAAAGTTGCCTTATTTCTGTTGTAAATTAGCTGTTTGTCATACTTTGTTTTATCCTTTATATAAAGACCGTGCACCCCTATACTTGGATAAATAATGACAAATAAGCACTTTTTATTTTTTTCCTTACCACATTACTTCTCACTGGTGCTGTCCGCATTCATTCAGCGTACAAAATTTGCGTGTATGCCTGATAACGGTAAATAAGTCAAGTGAAGCAGGTAGAAATTACTAATAAAGGATACTAACTGGTGCAACCTGCGCCCTCTAGTGGTTATCAAACTTCAGGTGCAACTTCGCGAGCGCCTAACTGTTGACTGTTCCCGCAAACTGTAGCTTGAGTTACAACCTCCTTCTAAGGAAACAACTCGCGAGCACGACTGCTAGACAATTAACCCTGATAAAAATAATAATATCAACATTTCGTTTTGTAGGCCATACTTTTTTAAGTTTACCTCATGAAGAGCAACGTTCCTTTTTCGGGGTCTTAAAAAAGGCCATGCTCATCCTCGCAGTTCTACAATGGCAAGGTCTGTCACAAGTTCACTGTTAGGATTTTTTAACCGATATGCAGGTCAAGTAATACCGAATTAATGCTGTAACCAGGCATACTCTGTACTCTAATGAGCACATTTTTTTCTGAGCATCATATCAATATGGCTTTGTTTAGTTATATTATGTCTACAACTAAGTAAATGCTTCCAACAATATGTGCAATATTGACAATCTAAAAAACAATGCTTTTAATAGTTTTATGGGGAACAGTTGAATCCGTTGCTTGCATTTATTAACTGTGTGCAGCATTTTGAAATGTGTGCATTGTGACAGGTGTTGCGGGTAACACTAGCAGCCACAGCTCTCAACCTTCCATCTCCAAAATGAGGAACACTAGCCCTCATCATTAGCGGACTGGAGTTCCGCTGTGGCGACCCCTAACCGGGAAAAGCCGAGAGTCTTTCTTAGACAACAACAGCAACATGAGTCTTCACTGTGAAATTCATTTTGTAAGTGCCTCCAGGATGTTTTGATTTTTGGTGCTGCAATAAGTTTGATGGGAACCAAAGAATAAAGTACAGATTGGGGAGGGGGTTGCGATATATACCTTTACCCAGTAATGTTAAACTGTAATACCATTAGTTTGCTTTTTTTCTTGCAGACCTTAAGTATCTCCAATCCTCGACAGTGGAGATGCTGTCCGCCAGTTGTTTTGCTGGAAGTTTCACAAAAGAGCTCAGAGAATCACGCTTGGATTAAGTGTGTGTTGGGGAGCTGTCCTGCTGCATAGAGAGCGTTTTCTTTTACAGAGAGACAGAGTCAGAGAGTAGGGCAACAGTTTTACCAGTCTGTCATTTCAGTTACTGCATTTTTTCGGGCGTTGTGCCTTATATACGTGCAGTTGTAGATTTCAGTCAGCATATAATTTCACTAGGGAGGGCCCTCAGGTGGCCACATATAAGGCAGTTATGAAGTAGGGAGCAACGGCAAATAAAGAAGAACTGTTCAACATACATACGTGCACACATAAAACTTCAAGCATCCGTCGGGATTGCTGCATTGGAAGCATAATATGCTTATATAATATATAAAATTAAATCTAAGCACCACTTTAAATGTAGGCACTAAACACACATTACATTTCTGTAACACTTTAAACTAGTACCTGACAAGTCTTTTTAAATTTTTTTAATTTAATATCAAACTAGCTAAAAAAAAAAAAAAAAAAAAATACTTCTCTGAGAGACTCACAGACTTGCTGAAGGGAGTTTGCTGGAGTTCGAGTCACTTAGTGCAGCTGACTACTACTGAGTATCGTAAAGACTTCAAAAACAACTGTTTACCAAAATGCGCCTAACTTACTCAACTACAATGGAGAATTATTTGGAGGAGCAATTATTGAAGAGATTAAATCACCTGACTCTCCAAACCTCCAATCGCTTCTCCAATGTATTTGAGTTAGGCGCGATTTTTCACAGCATTGATTGGTTCAGGTCCTGAAGAACCCAAACTGAAAAAAAAATGTACGGTACTCTGTGACAGTTTAAAACTTTTTTCTTTAAATTGTCGTGGAGAGAATTAAATACTAGGACTCAAACAGTGACTCAGTAATATATATATATATATATATATATATATATATATATTATGCATGTGAAAAAAAAAAAAACAAAAAAAAAAACGTAACTTGAAAACTTGAAAGACTAGAGTATGGACAAAAGGAGGTGGCGCGCGCCCCTGCGCCCATGCCTAAATCCGCCACTGTGTAGTGTTACATTGTGCACATGTGAGCGGACTCGCTCATGTAACTTGAAATTGCAACGTTTCTTCATTGTAGGGGCATGGATTTTTGGACTGCTCGGCAGTCTGACATGCCCCCTACACTCGTCCACACTCCGTGTAAGCTTTAAAGTTGAGGCAGCGCACCCTCATTAATATGCATGGCGCGCTGCCATCATACTCTTAGACTGGCGCTTCCGTGTAAGACTAATCTAGTCTTACATGGAAGATTAGTAAATCCTGGGGTGCATTTCTCAATGCAGGCACATTATAAAAGGAAATTTCAAATGTTACTGCTGTCTTGGGGACATACACTAATTTTTGTTATTTGCATTTGCAGTGCAAAAAAAGCATGGAGTCAGATTCTGCTGGAAACACTAAACTGTTATATATAAATGTTGCAAAATAAATTGCACATCTTTTATGTGTTAGCTATATTGCAATGTCTGTATGTATATTACTGAATGGAAAAAAAAACATCCGTACAATAGTATATGATATGCTGGAGTCAAAACAAGGTACATGAAGGGAATTAACACATTTTCCTTTCAGCTTTGTTTGTTGTCAATGCAAGGAAATATTTTTTTCAAGTGAATTTATTGTGTATGGCAATACCAGGTCATGTGGCATACTTAAGCTTTTTTTTAATTTCCAAGATGTGAACTGATGTGGGTACAGCCCATACTTTAAGCATACATCAGTTGATATGATAATCAGATTCAACTCTTTCATGTTGGTATTTTGGCTAGGTGATTACTGATGAGCAATGAGCATTTGTTTAAAATACTCCCCCAAAAAGCTGGTAAGTTTAAAACTTCAGAGGATCAAATAACCCTACATAATTCTTGTATTCATCAATTATACAACAGTAAAGCTAACTGTTATACAATACCTTGTGTGCCTAATCCCCTTCTTATCTGATTTGAAGACTGTGGTACATGACCAGTTTACATTTACTATTTCCCTATACATAACCCCCTCTTCCCTCTCTCTTTTTTCTTGTGTTATTTTACATCAGTAAGCTCCACCATCTCCCACAGATTCCAACTCTTATTATTTTATTCTTCACCCATCTTACTGTAATATGAGTATTACTTCTTTTAAATGAGCTATAGCTGTATTTATTTATTTGGCACTTGTTTACCGGGATAGTCTGTCTTGGTATGTACCCATTTTCAGCAGAGGCCCAGGGAGAAAAGCTCCAGGTAAAGATCATATTTCACATTATACCATGACCCCCCCATTAATATTCCAAAACGTGCATGCTAATTGGCCAGCGTGCACGTTGTAAATCGACTTATATTAATGGAAAAAGGTCCGGTCGCCCGGATTTTTTCCATTAGTATAAGTCTCTTTTATAACACTGTCTCGCTATGTTAAAAGAGTTTAACATAACAACACAGGTTTAAAAAAAGCAATGGAGATCTCTGTTGCTTTTTTTAAAGCTGTCTCGCTATGTTCAACTCCTTTAACATAGCGACACAGTGTGTAAAAAGCAACGGAGATCTTGCTTTCTCCGTTGCTTTTTTTTAAACCTGTCTCGCTATGTTAAATAGGTTTAACATAGCGAGACAGCTTTAAAATAAGCAACGGAGATCTCCGTTGCTTATTTTAAAGCTGTCTCCCTATGTTAAACCCATTTAACACAGCAAGACAGGATTAAAAAAAAAAAGCAATGGAGAAAGCAAGATCTCCATTGCTTTTTACTGTTTCGCTATGTTAAATGGGTTTAACATAGCGAGACAGCTTTAAAATAAGCAACGGACATCTCCGTTGCTTATTTTAAAGCTGTCTCGCTATGTTAAACCCATTTAACATAGCGAAACAGTAAAAAAGCAATGGTGATCTTGCATTCTTCGTTGCTTTTGGCCACAGCTCTGATGTACTGTGTAGGCATGCGCAGTACATCAGAACTGCCGCGGATACCAGACAGCTGTGGAAGGGCAGCAAAGAGGCATTATACAATGCCATTATTTAAGAAAAGTAATTATTTATTTTCTTAAATAATGTCATAGTATAATAGCAATAACCCACTTCTGGGTGTGGGTAATGCTGGATTTACCCATGGTTGTCTTTGTTTGGTCCCTCGGGCTTCACCCTCAGGACCAAACCACACCAACCGTGGGTAAATCCCGCATTACCCACACCCAGGCGTGGGTTATTGCTATATTATAACATACAGAGAATTTATATTTGTAACAGTAAATAGAAAGTTACATTTGAAATACTAATACACAGAGTCAAATATTTACAAAAGCACAGATAAACTGGGTACAAAAAGTCAAATATTTACATAACTGAGAGGCACCATGGTAGGTGTGATAGAATGAAATAAGTTGTTGACATAAGAATCTAAGATTCTTATGGGGAGTTTAGTTTCAGATGTACTAGTGAAGATCGACATGATGCCTAAGTATTGTAAGAAGAGAATTGTACTGAATGCACCATGCTAGATAATGTTTGGTAAAGTATATATTAAAGACAGATGGAGGCTGTGCTATAGAATTTTCATCAAAGTACAAAGCACAAGGGTGAGTTTTTTAAGTGTGTATATATTAGAGTTTAAGGAGCGTTTGGGGAATTATGAAGAAGACAGAAATTTGGTAGGAATGTTTTCACTGATAAGGGGTCGAGAACCTTGCCTGTGATATAAATAGGACCTGCTGGAGAGATAGGTATGTATCCCAGAGACTAGCTCATCTATGGAATAGACTGCCCATCCATGTGAATCAGAGTTCCTCTCTAAACAAATTCAAGTGCAACTTGTAAAATTGGATGGGAAACCAGAAATTCATGCCTAGTTTGTCACCTATGTCTCGAATGGACACATGTAACCTGGCCTATGCTTACACTTATCAAGGGTATCAGAATTTTTCAGAGATTTGAGGTGCATGGCTTGGCTTAAAAAGGCCCTTGTGGTCGTTAGTCTAGTGAACACCTATGAACCTATTTGAACTTTGAGTAGGACAGTAACAGTAGATGGTTATCCTAGTGTAGAGCAGGAACATAGCCATTCCTTTTTAGGTGGTCTTTTAGATAGAGTTTGAAGGATTGGTAAGAGGTAGCTGTTCTAATAGAAGTAGGGAGGAAATTCCAGGTGTCAACAGCAGAGTAGGAGTAAAGAGATTGTCCTGCTGATTTGTTTGGTCTATAGATATTAAGTTGCTTTTCATCATTTAATTGCAGAGGGCGACTGTATCTGTATTTTTGTAGGTTTGCATTTGGAGCAGTACAAGCATCAGGATAGTTAGTGACCTTATATGCAGTGAGTAATTGAATATATTTTAGGTAGTTGTGTAGTTCTAGCCAGTTATGGGTTTTTAAACAATGATGGGTATGGTATTGAGTGCTAGTAATAAATTTAACAAGTTTATTATACCATTGTTCAAGTTTTTTGAATATTTGATTTTTTATTCTAGAGCTGGGGATGAGGAAGTTTCTAACTCTGCAGAGTAGACCTAATTGTTGATGTGTTTTGTATGGCATTTTGTATGTGGTAACCAGATCTAGTTTGTGAGGTTAGCTCAGTACTGGTGCTATTCAAAGAATATATTTGAAGTTGTTTTTTTCATGGGACTTTGTTGATAGTTTTGTAACCATTTTTCTTTGGCAGTGAAGGATTCCTGAGTGATTTGCTATACGTGAGTTGGGTCATTTGATGAGCATATAAATGTTGAATCATCAGCATTTTGAATAATGGAGGCAGGTTGTGTGCATACCTGGAGTGAGCTTGTAAGTATATTAAACAATAAGGGTCCAAGGACCGAACCTTGTTGGATACCTGTATTTACAGGGTGAAAGGGGGATAGAGTGTTCTGTCATTTTACTGATTGGAATCTATCTCTGAGATAGCACAGAAACCAGTTTAAGGTATTTGTTAAAAGGCATAATGATGACATTTCTGTAAGAAGTTTTGTGTGGGTAACAGTATTGGAGGCTTTTGATAGACCAAGAAATAATGCAAATACAAATTTGTCACTATCTCTGGCTTTATTGACTGTTTCCCCTGAATAGCAGTAGAGCTGTATTAGTACTATGGGTTGGTCAAAAATCTTTAAAAGAAAAAAAAAATTATTGTTAAGACGAAAGCTCATTCAAGCATTGGCTTTATATGTTTAGCTAACATTGAAGTAGAACCCATCTTTTCTGTAAGTGGGGAGAGACATCAAATCAAGATTTATTAGTTCTTAAATCCTCATCAGGTAATAGGATATAATAAACGGTGTCACTCCATAATATTTAAGGTTACTTGGTCATTTTTAGACATAATTTAGAGATAAAAGAGATGTGATTTTGTTAAACCAACTGCCTTTTACAAAAACAATTTATCAAATGTCTATTACTTTTAATGTCAAGAACAGCATTTTAAATGGACTGATGGGTCTACGCATCAGAGGAGGACCTAAAATTGTTTTTGGGACTTTTGATATTATTTTGACAGCATATTTTAATAAATGAACCTTTATATTACATAGCATATTAAGTATAAATGCTAAGTTGGGTCGGAGTCATCAGGAAGTACTTTTTGGAAAACATTTCTCATAAGTCTTTCCTTTTCCTATAATTTATCATGACAAATGCATTCTTATCTATTATAAGGCATCCATTAGATAAACATTAATTTTGAAAGAATGAGCCTGCAAGCAGTATGGTTCTTTGAATAACCATTGCGCAATTAAAATTTTAAGGTAAGGTATTCAAGCCAAGACTCAGTGTGTCAGCAACTAAGAAGGATATTGGAATGATGGCAATCAGCGGAGAGTAAGAATTAAAATGTTGCACAATAGTGAGTGTCTTGGAATCAGTGTGTGACTAAATATTAATTAAAGTTGGCTAAAACTCAATCGTTTTCATGATTCTTTCGAATTTATTTTCAACACTTAAATAGCTGCTTGCCTTAGCTGTCAGGGACAAATTCAGAAACTAAGCCACTAAAGTAATGCATTGTTATTTTTCTTGGCAATGGACAATGACAGACTCCTAGTATTAATACATAAATACTTTTTTCCCACCCATGGATCATTCAGTCAGCTACTTTCTATGATGCTGCCTTCATAGAGACAGACACTGTTTCTTACAGATCATAAGAGCAGTTGAACAAGAATATACTTCTTAGGATTTTTACCATTGTTTTATGCTATCAACAAGAACAAATAATTAAATAGTTAAGGTTGGTAGTTTCCAGGACTTAACTTTTGGTTAACTATTAGTCTTTTTTTCTGCTATTCTTGGCACTATTTATTAATGTTCTATGTAGGTATTAAACACTTTCAGCACCATGTGGAGAAAAGGAACTGGAGCTCTTTCAAAACTGTTTGACATGGCAGGTTGTGTTAGATGAAATTGGTGTTTTCAGCAGTACAGCTTATTGGCTTCTGTTTTAGTACCTTTAATCTCATTAAACTCATATGATTCTGTATGACATCATAAATGGTTACATTCCATGTAGGCCTGCACACTCACTTAAGACATTGGCTGCAAACAACATCTAGTGTTGCATGTGGGGAGAGTATATCTGATCACTGATATCCTGGTCTTTACCCCGGGGCATTTCATATACTTATTACATGCCCATTTCTGACATTCTTGGCAACATCTGGCATTTGACTCTGAACTGAGAAGTTTGAGGCACATTTACCAAAATGTATTCATTCCCTGCTCTTAGTATTTTTAGAGAGTTTCATCTTTGATATATGTGGACTCTGATAAACTGTATTGGGTCTCTTTAGTCTAGGAGCTGCTAAAATTAAGAGGATATGAGATCCCTAAACTTACCTCTCACTTCAAAACCTGAGAAAAAGTTATTCTGCATTGGTGGCGCTACATGGACATCCATAGCAGGAATAAGAATGCCATAAAATCCAAATGAAGAACCTTCTTGAAGAAGACAGAAATAAGGATCCTGGGAGGAAATGGTAAAGACAGCCTTTGCCTGCTTTCTTACTTTGATCTTCTCAAGTAGCATGTTGTTAAGCTGCATAAGCTTCAGTCTCTCTGAACTTCTCATTCATTCATTCTGCCTCTTTGTGTGGGAGCATATAATTTGTCTTATCTTTTTTGGAAGTTTTCTCAATACTCACCCAGTTTTCTCCTATGAATTTGATTGACTAAGAATTAGAAACATCTACATGATTTCAGTATTGGAAATCCCCCTTAATGATCCTCTACTTTGCCTGCAGATTGTCGCTTACTTGTTCACCTGACAAATTCATTCAACCATTTTCCTTTTAGATTTGTACCCTGGGTATGGAACTGTTGACTGTTGAAGGCACAAACATAAGCCCTCCCACATTAAGACATTTTAATGTTTTTATATATCAAGTGTATGTGTGGAAGGAGACAGGTCAGCTGAAATACTAATAGTGTGAGTGGAGTCATCTAGTACATGCTGGGATAGAGGGCCAAGAAAGAAAAACATTTTTGTACCATAGCAGCTGTAGACATACCTCTCAACTGTCCAGATTTCTGCAGAATGTCCAGATTTTTGCTTCACATTTTTAGTCTCTTTCTCCAAAAATTGTTGTTTTCTGGAAAATCATTGACAAATTGTTGAGGACTGAAGTCAGAAAATAATGACAGAAATTTGAGTTTTTGACAATATCCTATATAAAAATTCATGCTAATGAAAAACCTTTTATTCTATCAACTTTCTAAGTTTGCAAGTGCAATATTTAAAAATCATCCCTGTTTTTGGGTCTTTGTCCCCCATTATTTATGGCTTTGTCCAGATTTCTTGCTGTAAGTGGTTGACAGGTATGGCTGTAGACAATTAAGCCATTTCATTAGTGGGCAAACACATCAAAGTAGTTGGATATAAGCTAATTGGCCATTTGCTTTTGGAAGAGTAGGATGATATACCATGAACAATTCATTAAGTGGAAAGGGCTATTGCACTATAATGCTGGCATAGGTCCTTAAACTAAAGCCATTAGAATAGCAGCTGTAGTCAGAACTACATGAACTCAAGAAGGGACCCCAAACACTGGAGCCCACCCAGTTTGGGTTCGTGAAGGGCCGATCTTGTCTCCTGAACCTGATTGACTTCTTCGAATCAGTCTCCAGAGCCATGGACAAGGGTAAGGTGGTCCACACAGCCTATCTAGACCTTGCCAAGGCCTTTGACACCATCCCCCACTCTGGAATCATAGATAACCTTACTAAGCTGGGCATTAATCCCTACATCACCCAATGGGTTGCTAACTGGCTTACTGATAGAACCCACACTGTAAAAGTAGCCAAAATCCAAAGCCAGCTCCAGACAAGTGGAGTACCTCAGGGTTCAGTCCTGGGACTGCTCTTGTTTGGCATCTACTTCTCTGAAGTACAGGCCAACACTAAGGGACTCTGGCTAACAACGTTCGCAGATGACTGCAAACAAGGAGCCATTATTGAATCCCCAAATGATGTGGATACTCTACAAAAGGGCCTTACAAAACATTTGCTTGGTGCCAGAGCCATGGGCTCAAGTTCAATGCCAAGAAATGTATAGTTATCCCCTTTGGGAAAAAACATGTACCCGTGAATTACCATATAGGTGGCAGTACACTAAATGAAAATGTGATAAGAGACTTAGGGACACAGGTGGACAGTGGTCTCACCTTCGACAACCACATCGCCACAACAGTCAGGAAATCCTTCTATGTGGCGCACCTCATCACTAAGGGCTTTTCATCCAGAAAAAAGGATGTCATTGGCCCACTGTACTCATCCCTCATTAGACCCATTATAGAATACAATGCCCTGTTTGGTATGTACCTCTCAAGACATCTGAAACAACTGGAAAGGCCATAGAAATACCTCACTAAAAGAATTACAGGCCTAAAGCAGATGCCCTACGCTGACCACCTTAAAAAACTCCAGCTATACTCTGTCGCATATCGTCTACTCAGAGGCAATCTTTGCTTAACATAGGTTCATAGGTTCATAGGTTCATAGGTTCATACTAGGCTATCTGCCCGAGGGCATTTACAAGCCTAGCCCATTGTTTTGTGGCTTACGCCACCCCTTTAGTATGGGGAACTATACCCATTATTTTTGCTGTGCCTCTGTCGAGCAGTGACACTGAGGTAATCCCTGGGGTATATCTGCGATCTCCCATCCATTGGTCAAGATTTCTCTTGAACAAGGCCAGCGAGGTGCTCTGCCTCACATGTACCGGGATTTTGTTCCACAGCATAGGGAGTCTTTGGGTGATGAATCTATCCCTCCAGCACGTCCTATTAATAGCCGTGTCGAGGTTTAAGTCTCCCGCCCTTGTGGCTCTGATGGATCTAGATTTTTTGAGGTGAAGCATATTCATCAAATCTGGGTTTGACATGGCCTTGTATGTTAGGCAAAGGTCACCTCTGAGCAAGCGGTGCGACTGAATAGAGCTGGAGTTCTTTCAGTCGGGCAGCATAGGACAGATTTTTGAGACCCTTTATCCTTTTGGTGAGGAACTTTTGTGGCCTCTCCAGCTGCTGCAAGTGTCGGGTCAGATACATCCCGAATGGGGCATTGTACTCAATCATTGGTCTGATGAGTGATGAGTAAAGGGAGACTATGACCTCCCTTGATCTAGATGAGAATCCCTTCATGATAAGGTGGGCAATGTAGAAGGTCTTCCTAACTACTTTAGCTACATGGGTGTCGAATGACAGACTACTATCAACCTGGGTCCCCAGGTCCCTGATAACTTCTTCTGTGCTCAGTGGATTGCCACCTATTTAGTAGCTAGGGGTAACCTTGTTTTTCCCAAAGGGTATGACTATGCATTTTTTGGCATTTAACTTCAGGCCGTGGCTCTGGCACCAGTTATCCGTTTCTGTGAGACCCTTCTGAAGGATATCTGTGTCAGATGTGTTTTCTACTATGGCCAGTTTGCAGTCATCTGCAAACTTTGTCAGCCATAACCCTCCTGTGTTTGCTTGTACTTCGGAAAAGTAGATGCCAAACAAGAGTGGGCCCAGGACTGAGCCCTGTGGGACACCACTTGTGACAGGCTTTGAGTCTGACATGGCGCCAGCAACTCTGACCCTGTGGGTTCTGTCACTCAGCCATTTTGCAACCCATCTTGTGATGTATGGGTTAACATTTAAGCTGATGAGTTGTTCAATGATACCCGAGTGGGGTATTGTATCGAAGGCCTTAGCCAGATCGAGGTAGGCTGTATGGACTGCCTTTCCCTCGTCAATGGCTTTGGTGACTGTTTCAAAGAAGTCAACCAAGTTTAAAAGGCATGATCTGCCTTTGACAAAGCCAAACTGGGTTGGATCCAAAGTCTGCAAATTCCCTATGTCTTTATTTATGAGGTCCATTATGATCCTCTCCATGGCTTTGCAGATAAGGCTTGTCAAGCTAATGGGCCGGTAATTTCCAGGGTCGGTGGAGGCACCGCCTTTGTGAAGTGGGACCACAGTTGCAGTGCGCCACTCCCTGGGTACGTATCCAGAGGTAAGACTTTGATTAAACAGCTGTCCTAGCTGTGGGTTTAATTCCTCATTGAGTTCGTGGAGCACACAGCCGGGGACACCATCAGGTCTCATGGATGCTGTGTTTTTTGCTTTGGAGAGAGCAGTTCTCACTTGGGCGCTGGAGATGGTTGGGGGGCTGCAATCGTTTGGTATAGATATCTCTGCTTTTGGGGGGGAGGGGGGGGAGAAGTTTGCACTGAACCTGTCAGCCAGTATGTTGGCAATGTCTGTAGGATCAGTAATCTTCACATCATTTTGAACTATCAAAATGATCAATATCAATCAATAAAGGTAAACAATGCAGCAGGTGCTTCCCTATTCACTAACACTATAGGTAAAACTTGGAATCTCTTACCTAGTGACATAACTTTGACTCAATCCCTGCCACAATTCAAACAGAAAATTAAACTTTACTATCTAAATCATTGGCTTTGTTCCTGCAGTACACCAGACTAACCTTTTCTCTTCTCTATTTTCCCCTTACTCTTCTTATGCACTACCTGTCTCATTTCTCTTCCTTTTACTCATCTAATCTAACCAAGTATATGTTAAGCAAAATAGTTGACATGTAATGAACTGCATATTGTAAATTTGTTTCTCTGTGATATTATCTTTCGCTCTGTGTGTTCTTATGACTTTCAATTGATGCTATTCCTTAACAGTAATGATTTTTTATGTAATGTACTTAGTATTTTAGTGGAGCTTTTCTCCTCGGGCCTCTGCTGAAAATGGACATGTATCCAGCCAGATTAGCCCGGTCAACAAATGTAAAATAAATAAATAAATAAAATAAATAAAACTAGTTCTGAGCAAATCTGGGAGTTTCCTCCTAGGTTTCTAACATAGCTAAAGAAGGCCTTATGATTGTCTTTTGAGTCTTTAGCTATTTTTCTCTCGAAATTTGCTTTGGATGATTTTATGAGAGCTCTTAGTTTTTTACTTATAGTGATCAAGGGTGTCTTACCTTTTAAGGATTTTGCTCTATCTTGTAGTAGCTTCCTCCTTTTATTGTAGAGTTTGTTTATGGCTGGGGTCCACCAGACTGGACGCTTGCCTTTGGTACTAAGAGTCTTTGTTTTGTTTGGGATTGCCTTATCCATGCAGTCCTGCAGGTGCTGGTAGAAGGTGTTTGTAAGTGATTCAGCGGCTTGAGTACTGTTTTCCGCCGGCTCGAGGGCCTTAAAGGAGACCACACTAGTCTTTAGAAGTGTGAAGTCGGCTTTGAGAAGTTCTTTACTGTGGTCTTTTTTATTTCAGGTGGGGGTGGGATGAGGACCTCCAGCGAGATTAGTTTGTGATCTGATCTCACCAGTGAGGGGTATACTTCTGGTGTTGAACATTGTGCTCCCATGTTCGTGATGATGAGATCAAGTATGTTATCTCCTCTTGTGGGGATGGTGACTAGTTGTTCCATGGCATTTGAGTTTATGAATTCCAGGAACTTTTGGGCTAGGGTGTTTGGGCTTGAGTAGTGTTCCCAGTCTATATTAGGGTAATTGAAGTCACCTAGTATGATGGTGTTTGGTGATACATTTATCCCTCTAGTGTTTTCAGGAAGGCCATGTGAGGTTCCTGAGTTTGTGAGGGTGGCCTGTAACATGCTACAATTTGCAGAGCAGTCTTGCCTATGGTTAATTGCACCTGGATGGTCTCCGATGCATCGTGCGTTGCCACCAGTCTTGAAGTGTGGGTGTCCTTGATGAATATGGATACCCCTCCTTTCTTGGTATTGTCCGGATTTTGGGGCGGAACGCATGATATGAGGTAAAACCTGATAGCTGGGGTGCTCTCAGGAGCCTTGAACCAGGTTTCTGTCACAGCACAGACATCGATGTTCTCCATACTGAGAAGGGCCTCGAGTGCGTGCATTTTGAGATTTAGACTTCTGGCATTGAGCAGCATTACCCTTAGTTTTTCCTTTTTGTGTTCTAGGGTGGTAGGTTTAGAATTTGAGCCTTGCCTAAAAAAGGCACTATGGGGGTGGCAAGAGCCTTTGCCAATATCCGGAATCCCAGGGGTGACAGGTGCAAGCCGTCCCTTGCGAAGCAGTGTGGCTTGTCCAGCATGTCATCCCAGGCAGACAGATACTGGATCCCCTTTGAATGACACCAGTGTTTAAGCCAATTGTTAAAACATACAAGGCCATGTCAAACCCAGAGCTGTTGGACATGCTACACTTAAAGAAATCCCAATCCCTCAGAGCCATATGCTCCAGGGATCTAAACCTTGTCATCACAATAAACAAAACATGCTGGAGGGATAGGTTCCTGACCCAGAGACTCCCCAGACTCTGGAACAGATTGCCCATACATGTCAAGCAGAGTGCCTCTTTGGTCCTCTTCAAAAGGAACCTTGATGATTGTATGGGAGAAAGGAAATTCACCCTGGGGATCACGTCAGTCACCCTGCTAGACAGGGGTCCAGGGAAGTAAATAGTGTGGGAAGAAATAGCAAGGGAATTGTTATGGCTAGGCTTGTATAGGCCCTAGGGCTGATAGCCTAGTACCAACCTATGAACCTATGAACCTATGGCCTTTTAGATAATAAAGAGTAAGACAGAGTGTATCACAGTGGAGCCTATAAATACCAGATTAATATTTTGCACAGGTAAAGAGTCATCCAGTTTGCATAATACACACAACCTTTTAGGTTGTAAAATGATTCATAGCTTCACAATTTTTCTCCCAAAAACTTAAAATTTACCACTTAATAAAAAATGCCATCTTGTTTCTTTAATTAACGTAGGCATACAGTGAACCTTTCTTTTACTACCTACACTTTTCCCTGACTGCTGCATGCTCCTGAACCCAGAAGAATGCTCACAACTCAATCTACCAACTACCTTCCAATAAGGGACCTGCCTGGCCGCTAAGGACCCCTGATCTTTTTCAGGCTTTGTCAATTTGGACCATCTTGTTTTTCTGCTGCTCCAGTGATTTCTCCTGTTTGTACAGTAATTGACAAACAATCCACCCACTACCTTCAAATAAGGGACTTGCCTGGCCACTAAGGACCCCCCTGATCTTTTTCAGGCTTTGCCAATTTGGACCATCTTGTTTTTCTGCTGCCCCAGTGATTTCTCCTGTTTGTACAGTAATTGACAAACAATCTACCAACTACCTTCCAATAAGGGACCTGTCTGGCTGCTAAGGACCCCCTGATCTTCTTCAGGCTTTGCCAATTTGGACCATCTTGTTTTTCTGCTGCCCCAGTGATTTCTCCTGTTTGTACAGTAATTGACAAACAATCTATCCACTACCTTCCAATAATGGACTTGCCTGGCCGCTAAGGACCCCCTGGTCTTCTTCAGGCTTTTCCAATTGGGACCATCTTGTTTTTCTGCTGCCCCAGTGATTTCTCCTGTTTGCACAGTAATTGACAAACAATATACCCACTTCCTTCCAATAAGGGACCTGCCTGGCCGCTAAGGACCCCCTGATCTTCTTCAGGCTTTGCTAATTTGGACCATCTTGTTTTTCTGCTGCCCCAGTGATTTCTCCTGTTTGTACAGTAATTGACAAACAATCTACCCACTACCTTCCAATAAGGGACCTGCCTGGCCGCTAAGGACCCCCTGATCTTCTTCAGGCTTTGCCAATTTGGACCATCTTATTTTCTGCTGCCCCAGTGATTTCTCCTGTTTGTACAGTAATTGACAAACAATCTACCCACTACCTTCCAATAAGGGACCTGCCTGGCCGCTAAGGACCCCCTGATCTTCTTCAGGCATTGCCAATTTGGACCATCTTGTTTTTCTGCTGCCCCAGTGATTTCTCCTGTTTGTACAGTAATTGACAAACAATCTACCCACTACCTTCCAATAAGGGACTTGCCTGGCCACTAAGGACCCCCTGATCTTTTTCAGGCTTTGCCAATTTGGACCATCTTGTTTTTCCGCTGCCCCAGTGATTTCTCCTGTTTGTACAGTAATTGACAAACGATCTACCCACTACCTTCCAATAAGGGACCTGCCTGGCCACTAAGGACCCCCCTGATCTTCTTCAGGCTTTGCCAATTTGGACCATCTTGTTTTTCTGCTGCCCCAGTGATTTCTCCTGTTTGTACAGAAATTGACAAACAATCTACCCACTACCTTCCAATAAGGGACCTGCCTGGCCGCTAAGGACCCCCTGGTCTTCTTCAGGCTTTGCCAATTTGGACCATATTGTTTTTCTGCTGCCCCAGTGATTTCTCCTGTTTGTACAGTAATTGACAAACAATATACCCACTACCTTCCAATAAGGGACCTGCCTGGCCGCTAAGGACCCCCTGATCTTCTTCAGGCTTTGCCAATTTGGACCATCTTGTTTTTCTGCTGACCCAGTGATTTCTCCTGTTTGTACAGTAATTGGCAAGCAATCTACTCACTACCTTCCAATAAGGGACCTGCCTGGCTGCTAAGGACCCCCTGATCTTCTTCAGGTTTTGCCAATTTGGACCATCTTGTTTTTCTGCTGCCCCAGTGATTTCTCCTGTTTGTACAGTAATTGACAAACAATCTACCCACTACCTTCAAATAAGGGACTTGCCTGGCCACTAAGGACCCCCTGATCTTTTTCAGGCTTTGCCAATTTGGACCATCTTGTTTTTCTGCTGCCCCAGTGATTTCTCCTTTTTGTACAGTAATTGACAAACAATCTACCCACTACCTTCAAATAAGGGACCTGCCTGGCTGTTAAGGACCCCCTGATCTTCTTCAGGCTTTGCCAATTTGGACCATCTTGTTTTTCTGCTGCCCCAGTGATTTCTCCTGTTTGTACAGTAATTGACAAACAATCTACCCACTACCTTCCAATACTGGACTTGCCTGGCCGCTAAGGACCCCCTGGTCTTCTTCAGGCTTTTCCAATTTGGACCATCTTGTTTTTCTGCTGCCCCAGTGATTTCTCCTGTTTGTACAGTAATTGACAAACAATATACCCACTTCCTTCCAATAAGGGACCTGCCTGGCCGCTAAGGACCCCCTGATCTTCTTCAGGCTTTGCCAATTTGGACCATCTTGTTTTTCTGCTGCCCCAGTGATTTCTCCTGTTTGTACAGTAATTGACAAACAATCTACCCACTACCTTCCAATAAGGGACCTGCCTGGCCGCTACGGACCCCCTGATCTTCTTCAGGCTTTGCCAATTTGGACCATCTTGTTTTTCTGCTGCCCCAGTGATTTCTCCTGTTTGTACAGTAATTGACAAACAATCTACCCACTCCCTTCCAATAATGGACCTGCCTGGCCGCTAAGGACCCCTGGTCTTCTTCAGGCTTTGCCAATTTGGACCATCTTGTTTTTCTGCTGCCCCAGTGATTTCTCCTGTTTGTACAGTAATTGACAAACATTATACCCACTACCTTCCAATAAGGTACCTGCCTGGCCACTAAGGACCCCCTGATCTTCTTCAGGCTTTGCCAATTTGGACCATCTTGTTTTTCTGCTGCCCCAGTGATTTCTCCTGTTTGTACAGTAATTGACAAACAATCTACCCACTACCTTCCAATAAGGGACCTGCCTGGCCGCTAAGGACCCCCTGATCTTCTTCAGGCTTTGCCAATTTGGACCATCTTGTTTTTCTGCTGCCCCAGTGATTTCTCCTGTTTGTACAGTAATTGACAAACAATCTACCCACTACCTTCCAATAAGGGACTTGCCTGGCCGCTAAGGACCCCCTGATCTTTTTCAGGCTTTGCCAATTTGGACCATCTTGTTTTTCTGCTGCCCCAGTGATTTCTCCTGTTTGTACAGTAATTGACAAACAATCTACCCACTACCTTCCAATAAGGGACTTGCCTGGCCACGAAGGACCCCCTGATCTCTTTCAGGCTTTGCCAATTTGGACCATCTTGTTTTTCTGCTGCCCCAGTGATTTCTCCTGTTTGTACAGTAATTGACAAACAATATACCCACTACCTTCCGATAAGGGACCTGCCTGGCCGCTAAGGACCCCCCGGTCTTCTTCAGGCTTTGCCAATTTAGACCATATTGTTTTTCTGCTGCCCCAGTGATTTCTCCTGTTTGTACAGTAATTGACAAACAATATACCCACTACCTTCCAATAAGGGACCTGCCTGGCCACTAAGGACCCCATGATCTTCTTCAGGCTTTGCCAATTTGGACCATCTTGTTTTTCTGCTGCCCCAGTGATTTCTCCTGTTTGTACAGTAATTGGCAAACAATCTACTCACTACCTTCCAATAAGGGACCTGCCTGGCCGCTAAGGACCCCCTGATCTTCTTCAGGCTTTGCCAATTTGGACCATCTCTTTTTTTCTCCTGCCCCAGTGATTTCTCCTGTTTGTACAGTAATTGACAAACAATCTACCCACTACATTCCAATAAGGGACCTGCCTGGCCGCTAAGGACCCCCCTGATCTTCTTCAGGCTTTGCCAATTTGTACCATCTTGTTTTTCTGCTGCCCCAGTGATTTCTCCTGTTTGTACAGTAATTGAAAAACAATATACCCACTACCTTCCAATAAGGGACCTGCCTGGTCGCTAAGGACCCCCTGGTCTTCTTCAGGCTTTGCAATTTGGACCATATTGTTTTTCTGCTGCCCCAGTGATTTCTCCTGTTTGTACAGTAATTGACAAACAATATACCCACTACCTTCCAATAAGGGACCTGCCTGGTCGCTAAGGACCCCCTGATCTTCTTCAGGCTTTGCCAATTTGGACCATCTTGTTTTTCTGCTGCCCCAGTGATTTCTCCTTTTTGTACAGTAATTGGCAAACAATCTACTCACTACCTTCCAATAAGGGACCTGCCTGGCCGCTAAGGACCCCCTGATCTTCTTCAGGCTTTGCCAATTTGGACCAACTTGTTTTTCTGCTGCCCCAGTGATTTCTTCTGTTTGTACAGTAATTGACAAACAATCTACCCACTACCTTCCAATAAGGGACCTGCCTGGACGCTAAGGACCCCCTGATCTTCTTCAGGCTTTGCCAATTTGGACCATCTTGTTTTTCTGCTGCCCCAGTGATTTCTCCTGTTTGTACAGTAATTGACAAACAACCTACCCACTACCTTCCAATAAGGGACTTGCCTGGCTGCTAAGGACCCCCTGATCTATTTCAGGCTTTGCCAATTTGGACCATCTTGTTTTTCTGCTGCCCCAGTGATTTCTCCTGTTTGTACAGTAATTGACAAACAATATACCCACTACCTTCCAATAAGGGACCTGCCTGGCTGCTAAGGACCCCCTGATCTTCTTCAGGCTTTGCCAATTTGGACCACCCTATTTTTCTGCTGCCCCAGTGATTTCTCCTGTTTGTATAGTAATTGACAAACAATATACCCACTACCTTCCAATAAGGGACCTGCCTGGCTGATAAGGACCCCCTGGTCTTCTTCAGGCTTTGCCAGTTTGGACCATCTTGTTTTTCTGCTGCCCCAGTGATTTCTCCTGTTTGTACAGTAATTGACAAAGTATGTTTATCTTTTGACCCATATTGTAAGCAATTACATGTTAATTGTCTTGTAATCAATCTTTGCCAACTAAGTTTTTGCCACTGAGCCAGGTAAACCAGCAGCCAGACTCCTATCCCTGCCCAGTATCACCTGATAGTTTTCTTTCCCTTGCTACTAACTTTATTTCTTTCCCCACCTACTTATCTTTTTCTTGGTTGCCTTCTGTATTTTTCCTTCTGCCCACTAGGTGGCAATGCAATCCAGCCTTGTGCCCTCGCTGTCTCCCTCACTTGTGCTTGCTTCAGCTCAATATAATTCTTTTTTCTTCTATTTCTCATCTTTTGCTCTGCTGCCTAGTTATTCCCCCTACTACTCTCTCTCTCCTCCTAGCCCCTACTCTTCTCATCCTCTACCTACTATAGACTATATTTACTTCTAGCTTCCCTGCTTCACTATCCTCTTTCCTACACCATACCTGCTCTACTAGAAGCTACCTACCTGCTACTCCATCTCCTTCTCTTTGCCCCTTACTGATTGACTCTTCTGAATACTCCACCACTTGGTCTGACCCGCTCCATTCGCCCTAAAGGCTCACTCCGCTCCCCTACCCTACCCCCAATTCCCACACACCCCCAGTACTGTTACACTTAAACATCTCTAACCACACCCACTTAACTACTCATCCTATCACCTTAGACTACTACTTATCAACTCCACCCCTTCTCCAATTCTCTCCATAACCAACCCCACCCTACTACAATAGTTCATTTCATCCCTCTACTTCTCTGCTACCCCTCCCATAAGTCACCTCTCATCTATTCTACCATACAATATCTCTTATCTCTACTTTGTCTAACTCTTTACAAAACCTCTGAACCCCACTATCAGAAATGACCTTCTTACATAATTATAACCTTAAAAACTATCTTCTTATTACTTCCTCATTAATATTCCTAACTTTACCCTATGCCCTAACCTTCTACAAACACTTCTCTTTAGTTAATAATGAACCTTCCCATCAACAAACATTACAGCTCAGCTTCTTCTCCCATAGCAATATAACCTCTACTTCAGTTTACCTACTCCCAAGGTTCCATAGATCTTCCCATGTTACTTACTTCTCCAGCAAGATAAGCCCACCCAAGTACCTTAAAAGTATAAAGACTTTACTAAAACATCCCACTCAACTTCTATTAGATGGCGATATTCATCCTAATCCAGGCCCAAACCCTCCAGTTTACAATAACCCACAAAAAAAAAAAAAAACAACTACTAGTGTCTCTACCTCTATAAAACTAGGTAACTCTCTTAGAATAGCACAACTCAATATCCATAGCGTTAACAACAAACTTACTCAACTGCATGCTCTCTTACAAGTGCATGCATTTGATATCCTTTGCCTTACAGAAACATGGTTGAAACCCTCCACTCATGACCTTGAAATAACCCCACCTGGATATAACATCCTAAGATGTGACCGTACAACCAAGAAGGGTGGAGGTGTAGCTATCTTGTATAAATCTGAACTTCTAGTTTCATCCTTTAATGTGTTACTACCCTCAAATACCAATGCAGAAACCCTTACCGTTAAACTCCAACTTAATAAATCTAAATCTATTTATATAATCTGCACCTACATTCCTCCAGGAAATAATACTAACACTCTTGAAAATATTCTTAGTAGCCTTTCCACCCTACTACCTCAAGAAATTATTGTACTAGATGATTTTAACATTGACTGGACTACCTGTAACTCTCCTAATCCTAACACCCACATTAATCTTTATGGTTTCACTCAATTAATAAACACCCCCACAAGAATCCACAAACCTAGTAGTAGAGAAGCCACTCTTGACTGGATACTTATAAATAGTCATCCTGAAACCTATCCTTCAGGAACACTTCCAGATGACCTTAGTGACCATGTTCTTACCTACATAACAAAGCAAAAGGCTCCCTGTTAATAACACTTTTATAACCTATCATTCCAAAAAACACTTTAAAGCAGAGAGATTTCAGAACAAACTAAAGGCCTGTAACTGGTCACCTCTGAAGCAACTAAATTCCTACAAATCCTAGATCTCCATGCCCCCCTTCGCTCTTCTCGAGTTAGGACTAAAACAGCCCCATGGCTCACAAAACAAATGAAGGAAAAAATGCTCCCACGGAACAAAATATGGGCCAGATGGAGAGCCTATAAGAGCTCTGCAGACCACCTATACTTTAAACAGCTAAGAAATGCAACCAAAAATAACATTATCTTAGACAAGAAAAACTATTATTTCCACCTTCAACAATCACACCCAAAAAACCCTCAAAAGTTTTGGTCAGGCATTAATAAACTTCTCCAACCAGGACATACCAAAACTCCAGCCCCATCTTTAGTTCCCCATAATAACCCTTTGCAAATAGTGGATGCCTTTAATAATTACTTCACAGAAACTATACAAACTCTTGCAAAAACAATATCTCCCATTTCCCCCCAGCACTTTACAAAACACAAACAGTTCAGTGCCTTCCTTCTATATACAACATGTGCCAGCATCCTTTATCTGCAAACTCCTTCAAAAACTCAAACCTTGCACCCCTTCTGCCGACCATCTGCCAGCAGAATACCTTCAAATAGCTTCCAAAGTCATAGCATATCCCATATCCATCCTTATAAACCAAACAATCATATAAGGTAACATCCCATCCATATGGAAAGTCTCCCATATAATCCCCTTACATAAAGGAGGCAAATCCACTGATATCTCCAACTTCCGACCAATTGCATTACTCTCTCCATTGGCCAAAATAATGGAAAAATGTATTCACCATCAACTACTTCAATACCTGCTCCACAATAATTTACTTGCCAATTGTCAGCACGGCTTTAGGCCCTTTCATAGTACAACTACCACCCTTCTATCTTTTACTGACTATATAAACAAGAATCGAAATAATAACTTTCTATCTTCGGCACTATTCATTGACCTATCAAAAGCCTTTGATATGGTTAACCACGACTTACTAATCAATGTGCTAAAAGCCCAATCTCTTGACCCACAAAAAATACTTTGGTTTACATCCTATCTAAAAAATAGACAACAAGCAGTGCTCTGGGATAGTCATCTCTCCACACCCCTCCCAATAAACATTGGAGTCCCTCAAGGCTCTATCCTAGGCCCTCTTCTATTTTCCATTTTTATTAATGATCTGAATACTGTTGTTCCTCAAGCCACATGCATACAATACGCTGATGATTCTACTTTAATCTGTACTGCTAAATCATCAATCTCTCTTCAGACCCTTACTCAAACAGTATTTAACACTGTTGAAAATTGGTTCACCCATCATTGCCTCCTCCTAAACCCTAAAAAAACAAAATTGTTACTTTTTTCTCCCACCCAAAAGTCACCAGAGTTCCACTTCACAATTACCTCTAACAAAGGAAATACTATTTCCCCTGAAACTACCACACGTCTACTGGGCATAACCATAGATAATAACCTCAGCTTCGATGATCATATCAACAATACTATACAGACTGTCAATAAAAACTAGGCTCCTGTATAGAATCAAACCCTTCCTCACACCACTAGCTAGAACCTCCATTGCCCAGACTCACCTAACTTCTACCCTATTCTATGCTTCTGCCATATACATCAATCTATCAAAACACAATCTAAGCAAGCTTGAAACTAGCTATAATAACATAGCTAGATTTGTCACTGCCACCCCCTTCAGAACCCACCACTGTCACAACCTTAAACAACTCAGATGGTCAGAACTACAAAACCATCTACTGTATAATCAACTGGTTATGTCACATAATATTCTTTATCACCCAAATAATACCCCAATCCTCTCTAACCTGATCTCCCCTTATAGAAATCTTGCAACACTTCGCTCAGAAAAAAAAAGCTATTAATCTCCAGTATTAAATCTAACAATAAAGCTGGGGACTCACTTTTTACTAACATTGTAGGTAAAATCTGGAACAATCTTCCTAGTACACTCACATCTCTCTCATCCACATCACTCTTCAAGAAACATCTCAAAGAACATCAGAAAATTCATTGGTTTTGTCCCTGTTCTAAACCTGACTAAATCCTACTTTCTCCCCCTTAATGCTCTTCTTTCTATACCCCTTCCTTCTGGCCTCTGTCCCCTCTACAGCTTTAATCAATAGAATCTAACTTTATTCTAGTCCTTTTTTTCTTTCTTCTACTTTTCTCTCTTTCTCTGACCTACAAATCATTACTTTAGAATTCTGAGTGTTCTTGTACTCGATTGTATTTCTAACCTTTGCATAGACTGTGAGATATTATTCACAGACACAATTTTTACTTTTATATTGTATTTTAAACCTTGCACAGACTGCGAGCCATTATTCATAGAAACAATTTTGATTCTCTCAAAACATTTTTAATCTCTTTGTATTTGAATTTAGTCATTTTTAATTATTGTAATCTTTTTTGTAATTTACTAATGCTTGGAGCTTATCTCCCTGGGCCTCTACTGAAAATGGACATGTATCCAGTTAGACTAGCCCAGCCAACAAATGTAAAATAAAATAAAAATAAAATAAAATAACATGACGTATTAGAACTGTCAAATACTTTAGATTTCCCATTCTCATCACAGGTTCATAGGTGTATACTAGGCTAATGACCCTGGAGCCTTTACAAGCCTAGCCCATATAAGTGCTCTGGCATCGTGCCGCCCAACGTTAGTTCCCAGTGGCTCTAACAAGGAGAGCCAGTGGAGTGATCCCCGGGGTGAAATTTCTATTTCCCATCCTCTCATCAATATTTCTCTTGAAGAGGACCAGTGAGGTACTCTGCTTGACATGTATGGGAAGTCTATTCCAGAGCATGGGCAGTCTCTGGGTTATGAACCTGTCCCTCAAGCATGTTCTGTTGATTGTGGAAGTGAAGTTGAGGTTTCTGGAGTGTGTGGTGTGGTGGGAATCAGATTTATTTAGATGTAGCATTTCTAACAGAGCTGGGTCAGACATGACTTTGTAAGTCAAGCAGAGATCGCCTCTTAGTAGACGATATGAGACAGAGAATACCTGGAGTTTTTTGAGTCTGTCAGTGTAGAACATGTGTTTAAGGCCTAGGATCCTCTTCATTAGGTACTTTTGTGGCCTTTCTAGCTGTTGCATGTGTTTAGGGAGGTACATGCCAAATGGAGCATTATACTTGATGAATGGCCTAATGAAAGAAGAGTAGAGAGAGAGATGATGACCTCTTTCTTCCTAGATGCAAAACTTTGGTAATGAGATGTGCCACATAAAAGGACTTTCTGATCCCAATGGCAATAGCAATGGTGGTCGAAGGAGAGGTTGCTGTCAACCTGTGTCCCCAGATCTCTTATAACACCTTCAGTGTTCAGTGGGCTCCTATCAATGTGGTAATTAGTGGGAACTGAGTTTTTCCCAAAGAGGATGACAACACATTTTTTGGCATTAAGCTTAAGGCCATGGTTTCAACACCAGTCATTGGTCTCAGTGAGGACTTTCTGTAGGATGTCTACATCACTTGGGGAGTTAATAATGGCTCCCAGCTTGCAGTTGTCTGCAAACTTGGTCAGCCAGAGTCCATCCATGTTGGCCTGGACTCCTGAGAAGTAGATGTTAAACAGGAGAGGACCTAGGACTGATCCCTGTGGGACTCCACTCATGACTCGTCGGCAGTCTGACTTGGAGTATGCTACTTTCACACTGTGGGTTCTATCTGTGAGCCAATTTGCAACCCACCTAGTGATATAGGGGTTGATGCCTAGTTTGGTGAGTTTATCAATAATTTCTGAGTGGGGAATGGTATCAACGGCCTTGGCCAGAGCAAGGTAGGCTGTATGAACTGCCTTGCCCTCATCCACAGCTCTGGTGACTGACTCAAAGAAGTCAACCAGGTTGAGCAGGCATGATCTACCTTTCACAAAACCAAATTGTGTGGGATCTAGAGTTTGGAGATTTCCTATATCCTTGTTAATTAGGTACATGGTAATGTGCTCCATAGCCTTACATATCAGACTCATCAGGCTAATGGGGTGATAATTCCCAGGGTCTGTAATCGCTCCCCCTTTATGGAGAGGGATGTAGCAGTGCGCCATTCAGTAAGGACAAAGCCTGAGGTGAGGCTGTGTTTGAACAGGGCACACAGATGTGGTGCCAGTTCACTTTACAGTTCATGTAGAACACATCTAGGGATATTGCCAGGTCCCATGGAAGCTGTAGTCTTTGCCTTAGACAATGCAGCTTTAACCTGTGCTGCAGTAATGCTGGGTGCCTGGTATTCCTCTGGTATTGTGAATGGTCCTTTAGGGGGGAGGAAAGGGGTAAAGTTAGCACTGAATCTGTCAGCCAGTATGTTGGCAATAAATGTTGGCTCAGTATAGAAGGTACCATTGTGCAGTAACTCAGAGGAAACCTGGGTATTGCCATGGAGATTCTTGATATAACTATATAAGGCTTTTTGGTTGTTTTTAGTGTATGCTGCAATTCTGCCTTCATAGCTGGCTTTAGAGGTTTTGATGAGGGATCTCAACTTTTGTTAAGGCTAATAAGGGAGTTTTTCCAGTCTTGGTACTTCACCTTTTTCCTGCAACAGTTTTTTCCTTCTGTTGTAGAGTTTATTAATGGCAAGGGACCACCAGATTGGCTTTCTTTTTTTGGAGGAGGGTGTCTTGGTTCTGTTGGGTATGGCTAGTTCCATGCATTTTATGTACATTTGTACAGTGCATTGATGTATGATTTGGCAGTCATGCATCTATTTTCCATTGACATGGGTGCCGTGAAGTTAGCCACCTCTGTTTTTAGGAGCCCAAAGTCACCTTTGGAGAAGTTTTTCATGGTGGTTACCTTTGCGGGAGGTATAGGTGAGATGTGGATTTTCATGATGATTAGTTTGTGGTCGGATATAACCAGGGATGAATTGACTATTGGTGTAGAGCAATGGTTGCCCATGCTAGTATTAACCAGGTCAAGGATGTTGCTTCCTCTAGTGGGGGTAAGAATGAGCTGGTTCAGGGCATTGGAATTGATGAATTCCAGGAAGCGTTTGGCCATTGCATTGGTGCATGAGTAGTTTTCCCAGTTTATGGAGGGGTAGTTGAAGTCACCTAATATGAGAGTGTTGGATTGGACCCTAATAGTTTCCAGGGTGCTTAGGAATGTGGAGTGAGAGTCTTGGGACATGGTTGGGGACCTATAGCAGGCTACTACCTGAATTGCCATCTTACCTAATGTTAGTTGTACCTGAAGTATCTCAGATGCTTTATTCTGGGCTACTAGTTTGGAGGTGTGCATATCCTTTATGAATATGTAGACACCACCACCTTTGGAGCTTCAATCCATGTTCTGGAGCCAAAAGGTGTGGAATGAGTTATAGCCTGGTACCACAGGGGTGCTTTCTGCTGCTTTAAACCAGTTCTCCATTAAAGGACAAATGTCGATGTTCTACATTTTGAGGAGTGCTTCAAGAAAGTGCATCTTGAGATTTAGACTTCTTGAGCAGCATGACCCTCAGATTACATTTATCTACAGCTACTATGGTGGCAATTTGGTCTTTAGAACATCGCCAAAAAAAAGGCACTATAGGGGTGGTAAGAGCCTTAGCCAGTATCCAGAAAGCCAAGGGTGACAGATGCAGGCCATCTCTGACAAAGCATAGAGGTCTGTCACTCATGTCATCCCAATCAAACAGATGCTGGATCCCCATAGAATGACACCAGATACTTAGCCAATTGTTGAAGTCAATCATTTTCTGTTTATACTGCGGTATCATTCTAGGTGAAGGTAGGATGTTGCTCAATGTTAGGGTCATATTTGCCTAGGCTATATAATCCGAGAGCACCTCCATGTCTCTATTCATGTAGTCCAGGGAAGTGCATCTGAGGTCATTCACACCCACATGGAGACTGACAGAGTCATACTTGCACTTGTTGTGGAGTGACCCGAGTGTGTGTGTTATGTATTGAATTTTGGCACCTGATAGCTGACTGTTACCTTCTCCTTATTCATCCTACTGAGGGGGACATCAGTGTGGCTCACTATCGAGTCACCTATGATTAGTGTACTGAGCAAACTTTTTTGCCTTAGGGGCTTAGGTTGAGGGTCACACTGTGTAGGTGAGCTATGTGTCTTGTGGTTTGTGCTGTTTATTTTATTTTATTTATTTCCAGTTTGATGACCGGGGAGGTCCACTGGGCTCAAAGAGCCCATTTTCAGTGGAGGCCCGGGGAGAAAAGCTCCAATAACACATAGTACAAGGTCTATAATATGAAGTACAATACTTACACAATAGCCTACAAGACAGCAAGCACTACAGAGACAAATGAAAGTTTTTAAACAGATAAGGATTTGTGAAGATACTGAATAGACAAAGTGCTTTATATATATTAAATTGTAAAAACAGTAATCTGTAAAAATAATCAAAAAAAATCAAGATACTTATATTTTGTAGCTCAGTTGCAGTCAACTTCTCCAGTCTGCACTGTGTGCAAAGACAGTCCCCGGGATTCATGAAGCTCGGCGCAAGGCCGGTGTAAGGCTTGCGCCGGCGGTGCAGTGAATAGTCGGCGTAGCAGCGCCATATGCATAGTAATGAGTGCGCGCCGCAACCACAGACACGTGCGTAGGGCACGTGAGCGAGCCCAAGTAGGATGCGTCCGGAGGCATGGCCAAGCCGGCAGGCGATGAGCAACCTAAAGTGCTGACTTCCTCAGGCCGCCCGTAATAGCAACCGCACCAGCCAGGGCCCGTGGAGAATGAAACGTACGCAGACTATGCAACATAGTACCCATCCCAACAAAACGGAGAACCAAACATCAACCCACGAAGCCCTAAGTGTACCCGTCCAAGGAACAAAGGATACGTGTAATACCGTGTCCATCCTGCAATGCACTGTCAGTGGGCATACCCAGTGAAGGTGTACCGCAGCATGTCAGCGAGCCGCACCGACATAGAAGTAGCGACATAGGCATGGTCTCCAGCAGTAGTGAGAGTACAAAGCCGGGTAGCCGTGTCGAGATAACAACAAGAAGGAAACAAGATACCCTAAACACAGGCAAACATGTGCATAGCAACATGTACCACACCCAGCAACGTGCTCGTCGCATACACATAGGACGGCGTATGTCTAAGCGTAATATCCAAAAGCAGAACTCATGCATGCAAATGTAATACACAATAGCCCCAGCATAGCATGTATCCCGCACCCATGTACGACCGTGCACCCAACCCAGCTAGCAGCCTTGCACAGCTACACACCTACACACAACGGGCATACCTGAAATGTGGTAAGAAGTATTGTCACAGGCAGTGCCACGCGGGCAAATATGTACCCCACATGTTAACAACCCACCTCAGGTACAGATATCCAAATGGCTGCATGTGAATGTGTCAGCAGAATGTGTACATCCCGCATGTGGTATGGACCTGTTGAAACCCCATAGGCGTGCACACGCCACGGTGCACATAACCGTACACATCTGGACAAGGCGGTATGTTTAACCACCATACCGATGATTAGCTATGCAGACATGTCAAACACAACACATATAGCGGAACATCTGCCTACCAAACAGGACGCCCTAACAGGGTGCCACAGGCACAGAAGGGGAAGGTGGGACATCACATGTTGAGAGTAGCATTGCCGGACGGCCAAACACCCACGGCCAACACAAAGGACGGAATAACATGCATATGCCCGGATGGATGTTGTTAGAAAAATATATATCCAAACATATATGAAGTGCTAGTTTAGAAGCAAATAGTATATAATGCATTCATTCTATCTTACAATATGGCAGTAGAAATGATCTTGCATGTAATCGCCTGAAGCTTAGCTGCAGTGTGATTGAACTCTGACCCTGGCAGTAACCAGTCCAGCAGGCTTATGTCTTTCAGCATAAATTATCTGCTGGGTTAGAGAAAAATAAATGTATGTACATGTATATCTTTCTCCCTTCCACTGAGGAGGATGGCCTTGTGAGCTCTATCGAAGATAGAGTACAGCTGCTTACCAGAGAGACAAAGGAACGTATTAAGAAATGAACTGACTATTGTATGCGAACAGGCCTGGAACCTTGAAAGAGCAACATTTACAGAAGGACACTGTAATTGACCAGGTGCCTTGCAAGGCTGTGTTATTCTCATGGGAAAACTTTTAAAAAGCACTACCACAGCACCTTCGTATGAATAGAATATTGTGGACTATAGTGATGGAAATGCCCTGTGACTGACCACGTCAGTAAGGTGGGCAAAAGCTGATTGTAAACACTATATAAACAAAGTTGCTTCCTGTATAGAGTCAGACAAAACTCTATACTTGTACTGTATATTTTTTTGCTTCCTGGTGTACACTAGTAAAACGTTTTGAACCTGAGCATCCTGTGTTATTGACTGTCATGTTGAAAAGCCTAATGATTCTTACAGTCTGATTTTAACAACTTATTTGACATTGTGGTCCTTCTTAGCCGGAATTCCCTTGGTAAGCTACAGGTCAGAGTGCATGGGTGGTAATAAATCTGCGCAGGAGAAGTTGCCAAAATGGTTCTTCTTGAGTGAAAAGACCTCCGACTGAATTGTCGTGTGTAAAGAGGCTGTCCACTTTCTGATCTGTGGCTGAAAAGCGGAAAACTGGATCCCAAGAAGAAAACGTGCAGTCATAAATGGGAGGCTCAGGTAAGGAGAGTTTCCCTCTTTGTCTATGTTTTAGATCAGGGACCAGGTTACAGTGTGTTGTTGTTAAGATTTGTGATAGCAGGTCGAGAACGAATTGAAGTACTGTATATTTGGTCATAGATCAGGGGAAAACAGAGCAGAGTAAACAGTCATGCTGGACACTACTGTGGATACAGGGAAGGAGATACCACGTGGTACGAGAGAAGGGTTACATAACAGTCAGTGTAAGACATACCAAGCACTCTTTGGTCAACAGGGAAATCAGATGTAGGGCTTATTCGGACAGCAGGTCCAGTAACCATTACACCGAAGTCAGCATTTAGACCGCAAAAGAAACAATACCCTTTGAGGAAGGATGCAGAGCAGGGAATCAAGCCTATCATAGCGGCACTACTCAAGAAAGGGATACTGGTAGAATCTTTAGATTCACCATGCAATACCCCTCTATTTCCTGTTAGAAAAGCAAACGGGGAATGGCGGATGGTACAGGATTTACAAGCTGTAAATCATGCAATAATACCTAGGGCACCTACGGTGCCAGACCCACACACTTTATTGAATGATTTGAAGCCGCAACAGAAGTATTTTACTGTGGTAGATATAAACAATGCTTTCTTTTCAATACCTATACATCCAGATAGTCAGTATTGGTTTGCTTTTACATTCAGGGTAACAGATACACCTATACTCGGCTACCGCATGGATACTGTGAAAGTCCAACAATATTTGCACAGGAGATGGCTAGCAACCTGGCGGGGTTTACTCCACCCGGGGGCAGTCAAGTTCTACTTGATGTGGATGACATCCTGCTTGCGGCCCCTACCCAGCAGCAATGTAGGGAAGATACAATAGCATTATTGAAATATTTAGCAGAACAGGGACATAAAGTAAACAAGCATAAATTGCAACGTTGGAGAATACAGGTCAAGTACCTGGGATATGTGGTATCTAAGGAGGGTAGAACATTAGATGAAGATAGGAAGGCAGCAATTTTACAAGCACCCAAGCCAACTACCAAGAAGGAAATTATGTCCTTCCTGGGGACGACTAACATTTGTCGAAGCTGGATACCAAACTATGCTTTGGAATCGGCTCCATTGGCTGCTTTAATCTTTAATACACCTATGGCAGCACAAGATATACTACATTGGACTCCAGTAGCAGAAACAGCTTTCTGCAGACTAAAACGATTGATAGCGTCATCATCAGTTTTAGGGCTCCCGAATTATCATAAGAGATTTTCTCAGACTGTAGATTGTAAGCAGGGATATATGACGTCAGTCTTGACGCAACAGCATGGAAGTAAGCAACGCCCCATAGCTTACTACTCATCGCAGTTGGACCCAGTGGCACGGTCATTGCCACATTGTGTACAGGCAGTTGTTGCAGCTGCTATGGCAGTACAGGCTTTGGCATCAATGGTATTATTCCACCCTCTCGCTTTGAGAGTGCCTCATGCAGTTGCGATAATCTAGCTGCAAGAGAAAATAGCAGTCCTGTCCCCTGCTAGACATCTTCCTTGTATGACCATACTCCTGAGTCAACCTCATATGGTGATTGAACGTTGTACAACATTAAATCCATCAACGTTACTTCCGACTCCTGTGGATGGCACACCACACAGTTGCCTACAGGAAATGGAGCAAATAACTGTACCCAGACAGGATCTTACTGATATACCCTTAGATGATGCAGAGGTGACATTTTATGTGGACGGATCATGTAGAAAGGGTCCTACAGGAAAGAATCTAGTAGGTTATGCAGTAGTTACTGATATTGAGATTGTAGAAGCCCAACCCCTGCAGCATAACTTGTCTGCTCAAACAGCAGAATTGATAGCTTTAACATGTGCTTGCACTCTAGCGAAAAACAGATGTGTGAACATATATACTGATAGTCAGTATGCTTTCTCTACAGTGCATGTTTTTGCGCAGCAGTGGAAGAATAGGGGAATGATAACATCCACTGGTAAACCGATTAATCATGCGCAATTAATCTTGAATTTATTAGATTCCATTCAGTTACCTACTAAAGTAGCTATTTGTAAATGTGCAGCTCATACAAAGCAACAGGATAAGATTCCGAAAGGTAATGCACGAGCTGATGCAGCTGCAAAACAAGCAGCCTCACACTCAGAAACTGTCTTTTTGAATGAGGTATTACAACCCTTAGAGATTTTAGATTGAGAAATGTTAAAAACAATGCAAACATTAACTACGAAAGCAGAAAAACAGAAGTGGGTAAGACGAGGAGCAATCCTTGAAGACGGACTGTACATCTCCAAAGAGAAAAAGCCAATATTACCATCTAATTTATTTAGATATGCGGCTTTGTTGAGCCATGGGCAGAGCCATGTCTCAACAGGGGGGATGGTACAGTTAGTTAACAGAATAGTCCAAACATACGGATATACGAACTACACACAAACATTTTGTGCAGCGTGTCATATTTGCAGTAAACATCATGCACAGGGAGCATTCCAACCGAAGCGAGGGAGTTTCTCTACACCACCATATCCATTCCATACTATTTGTATGGATTTTATAGAGCTGAATAAATGTGAAGGGAAGAAATACTGTTTAGTGATTATAGATATGCTTTCAAAATGGGTAGAAGCTTTTCCAACTAGGAATCCGGATGCAGCAACAGCGGCAAAGGCCCTAGTAAAAGAAATAATTCCTAGATCTGGCATACCGGAAAGAATCTATAGTGACAATGGAACACATTTTGTGAACCAGACAATCCAGCAACCTGGGAGATTCTTTGGGATTTCCTTGAAGAATCATTGCGCTTACCACCCACAGTCAGCAGGACTGGTGGTGAGGTACAATGGGATTTTGAAAAATAAGTTGAGGAAGTTGATGAGTGAGACTCAGAAGAATTGGATTTGCTGTCTACCTCTAGCATTGCCGAGCATGAGAACAGTTCCAAATGTAAAGGGTTTGACCCCCTTTGAAGTAGTATTTGGAAGGGCATATTATGTGCCACAGTGGAAAGCTCTCATGCTTGCAGAGCTGGAGGTCGATGGCTCATTAGCCAGTTATATGAAAAGATTGTTAACTAATAAGACTGTTTTGCAGTTAAAAACTCTTTTTCAGATAAAGAACAAACGAAGCCGGATGCAGTGCTGACTCCAGGATCCTGGGTGTGGTTGAAAGTTATCAAAACAAATAACTGGACGAGTCCAAAGTGGGAAGGTCCGTACTAGGTACTGTTGGCAATGCCTACTGCAGTAAAGGTTGCGGAGAGGTCGTCCTGGGTTCACCTGACCCATTGAAAACCGGTAAAGAATTTACAGTCTGATAAACATTTTGTAGCCGATATACCACAGAGACAGAATGACCAGGGGCAGAGTGTATAAAAATACAAAACAACCCCAAAGACATTGGTTTACTTTCCTACTGATCATACACCTATTAACCATGTTTGTGGTGACTTTTCTTTTGCTGGGATTCTTCCTGCATATAACTACACAGATATAAATAATGAAACGTGATGAACTGGCCACAGATTGGCATCCAAACTTTAACACATACCTAGCCATGAAGCGTGTGTATGTAGAGACTATGAACATTTCAAATTGCTGGGTTTGTACTGCCATACCTACTGCATATGGAGGACTTTTGATGTCTGCTGTCCCCTTGGGGATAAATGAGACTTGTGAAAATCTACTTTATGATACAGGTTCTGTGAGATCACAGGACAAAGTGGCACTGTACTTACCTGTTACACAAAAAGGAATTGTTTGTTTTTATAAATATGATACACTCCAAGTTGGTTGGAGTAATTGTAACATAACTGTGTCATACAAATGTTATATAAAAGCCAAAGATCAGAGTACTAGTTGTAGCACGAATTATGAGTCGTATTTAAGCTTAATGAGAACAACTTTGAAAGATGTGCAGACATATCCTGAATTGTATAAACAGTTGTCTGTTATAGACAGGAAAATGTTTCATTCAGAGTTAACCCGCATCAGTACTAAAGTAGACAATTGTTATTTTGTTTGTGGGGAAAAAAGCATATCAATGGTTACCTGAGAATTGGTCCGGCAGTTGTTTTTTGGGTTATCTGGTTCCAGCCATAAGACATACTGCATAATTGCCTCTGGGTAAGATACGAAATGTAAGAGATATAGCTCGAAGAACTGGGAACTCAGTCGAGAAACCTACTAATCCAGTGAGTAAAATCGAAGCTGTTTGGAAAGATCATTCATCCGTAAGAGATAAAGCAAAATTGACTCATATGGACTTCAGTGACAGTGTTATATCCTGGGCTGGAATAATCCCAGCCTATGGAGCAGTCAAATCCATCTGGGAACTGAGGAAGTTGTCAAAACCTCTCGAAGTAATGAGCAATGCGACTTTTCCGCTCTCGAACTTGTGACTGATGAACTGAATGCAATGAGAACTGTTGTGCTACAAAATCGAATGGCTCTTGACTGCACCCTGGCGGCGAGAGGTGGTACGTGCGCGCTTATCAAAGAAGAATGCTGTGCGGACATACCAGATAATAAGCACGATATCAACGACCACCTAGAGGTAATACAGCAGGTATCAGCCATGGCGGAACCAGGCCCAAACCCACTGACGAACTTTTTCCAGAATCTATTTGGTGGATGGGGTTCAATCCTAATGAATATCTTGATTGCCATTTGTGTTGTCTTGCTCATATTGGGAGCATGTGTCTGTTGCGGGATACCTTGTATGAAAGGATTAGTTAGGGACTTTGTTGACGTATCTGTAACCGAGACTATGTATCAAGACCTGGAGTTGAATCTGTTAATACCAAATGAAATTCTTTCTGAAATGTAAAACAAATGACTTGCCTAGTTAAAAGTTCCAGAGAGGAAGAGGCTAGGGAATGAAATAATGTTGTTTATGTTTCTGGATAGAATAAAAAGCATTAAAAGGAGGGAGAATGTTCGAAAAATATATATCTAAACATATATGAAGTGCTAGTTTAGAAGCAAATAGTATATAATGCATTTTATTCTATTTTACAATATGGCAGTAGAAATGATCTTGCATGTAATTGCCTGAAGCTTAGCTGTAGTGTGATTGAACTCTGACCCTGGCAGTAACCAGTTCAGCAGGCTTATGTCTGTCAGCATTAATTATCTGCTGGGTTAGAGAAAAATAAATGTATGTACATGTATATCTTTCTTCCTTCCACTGAGGAGGATGGCCTTGTGAGCTCTATCGAAGATAGAGTACAGCTGCTTACCAGAGAGACAAAGGAACGTATTAAGAAATGAACTAACTAGTGTATTCGAAAAGGCCTGGAACCTTGAAAGAGCAACAATTACAGAAGGACATTGTAATTGACCAGGTGCCTTACAAGGCTGTGTTATTCTCATGGGAAAACTTTTAAAAAGCATTACCTCAGCACCTTCGTATGAATAGAATATTGTGGACTATAGTGATGTAAATGCCCTGTGACTGACCACGTCAGTAAGGTGGACAAAAGCTGATTGTAAACACAATATAAACAAAGTTGCTTCCTGTATAGAGTCAGACAAAACTCTATACTTGTACTGTATAGTTTATTGCCTCCTGGTGTACACTAGTAAAACGTTCTGAACCTGAGCTTCCTGTGTTATTGACTGTAATTTTGAAAAGCCTAATGATTTTTACAGTCTGATTTTAACAACTTATTTGACAGATGTGTATGTCATAGCATGGGAATAGGCCAAGCCAACCACCATAATAGCCATGTGTACCACATACAAACAGCCAGTAACACGCAGTAGTAATGCATGAAGGCATACACGACTGTGGGAATAGCACAGGACATATGGCACGTGCCAAGTGTAGATGCATGACACAAAACTCCAGGATGGGGCCCCCTGCAAAGAGGAACATGTGCCAACCCCACCTCCCACAGATGTACCGGCAGTGAAAACACATGCCAAACACACACCAACACTACTGTCCATCCCACATCAGCGGAAGCTGGTCAAAGACCACCATGGCGCACAAACAGGGACACGTGTAAACGTTGCCTTAACACCACAACATAGGCCAAAGAATAATAGAATGGACATATGCATGTAATGCTGTGAAGGATGTGTGGTAGTCCTCAGTATCACAGAGGTAGGGACACAGATACACTGTAATCAACCGTGACGTATGTGCACTGTAGACAGCATACCTGCAGGTAATATAGAGGTCAATCACGTGCCACAGAAATATACACATGAGAAAGAGGATAGGGGATAGACAAGTATGAATGGGACAAACTATGAACATAGGTTCATAGGTCCATAGGTACAGAGTAGGCTATCTACCCAAGGTCAGCCATAACCCTAGGCCATAGTTAGGATTCCTTTGCCAACCCTCCGGTCCGGAGATAAAATGCCTATTATATTGCTGTACCTCTGTCAAGCAGTGACAATGATGTAACCCCTGGGGTATATCTGCAATCCCCCATCCAACGGACAAGATCCCCCTCGAACAAGGCTAGCAAGGTTCTCTGCCTCACATGTACTGTGATGTAGATCCACAGCATAGTGAGTGTCTGGGTGACGTATGTGTCACTCCAACACATCCTATTAATGACCGTGTCAAGGTTCACGTCACCTGCCCTTGTGGTTCCGAGGAATGTAGATCCAGTAGGTGAAGCATAGTCATCAAATATGGTTCGACATGGCCTCGTATGTCAGGCACAGGTCAACACCGAACAAGAGGTATGTGACTAAATGGAGCAGGAGTCCTAACAGTGGGGCAGCATAACACAAATCCCTGACACCCTGCATCTGTCTGACGATTAACCTATGGGGCCTTCCCAGCTGCTGTAGGTGTCGGGTCAGATACCCTCCGAATGGGGCAATGTACTCAATCATAGGTGTAACATGTAATGAGTACAAGGAGATGATGACCTAACCTGATCTAGATGTGAATCCCTGCACGATCAGGTGGGCAATGTAGAAGTTCTACCGAACCACGATAGCAACGTGTGTGTCGAACGAATGGTGACTGACAACCTGGGTCCCCAGATCCCTGGTAATTACCCCCGTGCTCAGTGGACTGCCACCCATATGCCGGACAGGGGTGACCTCGTTCTTCTCGACGGGTATGACTATGCATTACCTGGCATTTAGCTGTAGGTCATGTCCCTGACAGCAGATATACATATCTGGGAGGCCCCTTTGAAGGATATCTGTGTCAGATGTCCGTCCCACTATGGCACCCGGTTCGCAGTCATCTACAAACAATGTCAGCCATAACACCCCTGTGTGTGCTTGTACTGTGGAAATGTAGATGTAGAAAAAAAGTGGACCCAGGGCAGAGCCCCATGGGACACCGCCTGTGACAGGCAGTAAGTCCGACATGCTGCCAGCAACTATGACCACGTGGGTCGTGTCACCTAGCCAGTTTGCAACCCATCCTGTGATGTACGTGTTCACATTCAAGCCGGTGGGTTTATCAATGATACCCGAGGGGGGTATTGTGTTGAAGGCCTTTGCCAGGTTGAGGTAGGCTGTATGGACTGCAAGACCCCCATCAATGGCCTCGGTGACTGTCCCTAAAACGTCAACCAGGATTTAAACGCATGAACCGCCCCTGACCAAGCCAAACTGGGTTGGATGCAAAGTATGCAGGTCCCCTATGTCGTCATCTACGGGCTGCAGTATGATCCCTCCCCATGTGTTTGCAGATAAGTCTTCTCATGGTAATGGGACAGTAATAACCAGGGTCAGTGGAGGCACTGGCCCTGTGAAGTGGGACTACAGTCGCCGTGCGACACAACTTGGGTACGTTACCCGAGGTGAAGCTAAGAATAAACAGCTGTCCTAACTGTGTGTCTAATTCCTCAATGAGATCACGGAGTACACAGTCGGGACACCAGCTGGTCCCATGGATGCTATGTTCACTACCCTGGAGAGAGCATGTCCCACACATGCATTACAGAACATTCGGGGACCACAAACCGCTGGTACAGACATCTCTCCATGTGGGGGGGAGGGGGTGGAGATGTCTTCACCAAACCTGTCAGCCCGTATGTTGGCAATGTGTGTATGTTCAGTAAACTCCACATCATTGTGAACCCAGTCAGAGCATATGTGTGAGTTACCTCCCAGGTGTCCAGCATAGCAAATGAAGGCTGTATGATTGTCTGCCGAGTCCATGGAGATATATCTGTGGAACCTGCCCCGGACCATGTCATGACAGCCTGTAGCTCTACACATATAATGAGCAAGGGTGTCATACCTCACAAGGTGTCTGCTCTGCCTTGTAGTAGCCACCTCCTCTCATTGTACAGCTTGTGTATGGCTGGGGTACACCACACTGGATGCTTGGCATTGGTACAATGAACCACAGTTGGGTAAGGGAATGCCTGATCCATGCAGTCCTGTAGGTATCGGTAGACGTCATATGTAAGTGATGCAGTGGCTGCAGTGCTGTTGACCACTGGCTCAGGGTCCTTAAAGGAGACCACAGTAGTGTTCAGAATTGTGAATTCGGCCTTTGAGAAAGCCATGTGTATGGTAACCGGCAACACCCACAGCAACGTATGTCAATAGCAGAAGCCATTGTCCAAATAACATAGATTAACGTCGGTATTACAATATGTATTATTATACATGTATTGACACGTGTCTGCTAATTACACTTGCAAATGGCCGGTAAGACCGGGCCAAAGTGCCCGTAATTTACCTGGTATGGAGGTGTCATTCCGACAATAAAGTGGCGATACTTCCCACTGGGACCTCTGGGGATTAATTAAAGCGGTTGTTAACCTGCATCATTGGATGTACACCATTTGCTTCCGGTTTCGGAAAACATGGTTTCCGTAGCACTACACACTATGGGTAGTCAAGCAGACATCCGTGATTGGTGAACACACAGCAGCAGTCAAAACCACTGGCCACATGGACACAGTCCGACAAGCTCTACACTTTACATATGCACATTGGTGTCCATTGTCGGACCAAAAATTTTCCCATACGGTATGCGTGCCAGCCTTCACCGCCCAACCATGAGAACCGACAGTCATGACCACAGCACAGCTAGACATATGCACCACAAGCGTGTTCAATGTTGATGATAGCTGTCCATGAAATGCAGCACATATGCACAGAAATCCCCAGAGTTCTGAGTCCATCGAAGTGCGTCCACATCCCAGTCCCGCACACATGAAGGATGTGTAATGGGTACTGTCGACTGTTGCAGCCAAGGGATCCTGTGTATGTAGAAACAGGGCTCGGTGTCATTTGGCAGATAATCCATTGTCCCGCCCCGTGGGAGGGATGTGGGCGTAGCACCTGCCTTACTCCCCACTAATAATGCAAAGCATCCACCGGAGAATTCTAAATGCAGGTGTGAAATGTATACAGCCCTATACCAGTGTCCAGTAGGCAATTCTCATGGATGGACAAGCGTCGGGGATAACCAAAA